>NW_015644614.1:72742-85737 GCF_001515625.1 Sinocyclocheilus rhinocerous | reverse complement strand
GAATGATCGGAAATAGGAATGTGGTAGTTAAAAATTGCATATGGAAGCAATGTGAAGTCGAGCTCATAATGTGATAGCACGCAAAGGCACCATGAGACCAACTATTTCATTATTTTTATCGTACCGTGCTCCACGTCGGTGTAATTCATAAACACGCATTTACTGCACAGTGCAATCAGATTGTGTGATATTGTCCTGTTTTGTTATTGTCGGTATGCCGGAGCGTGAGATCTTGAAGCTCCGCCCTCTTCTGTAAAGGGAGGCGGGAGCACCAGCTCATTTGCATTTAAAGGGACAAACACAAAAACGGCGCATTTTGGCTCATACCCTAAAAGTGGCAATTTCAACAAGCTATAAAAATTTTTCTTTCAGGACATCAGAGACTTATTTTACATCTTGTAAAAAGGGGCATAATAGGTCACCTTTAAGGAACCGTCACAGCAAATGCATTTTGATGTTAAATGCGTTAACTGATTTTACATGTTCAAGCCCCTTTAAATGAAAAGAAACAGCTCAGCCAAAGAGGAGAATTCATGCCATTACTTAATCATACTCATGTTGTTCTAAAACAGTTTGACTTTTTTTTTTGGGTTGAGCACAAAAGTGTGGGCAATCGTGGCCTAATGGTTAGAGAGTTGGACTTGTAACCCAAAGGTTGCAGGAAACACAACTGCTGTGCTGAGAGTCGGACTTGTAACCCAACTGCTCCCCGGACACCGCAGCAAAAATGGCTGCCCACTGCATAGGGTGTGTGTTCACGGTGCGTATTCACTACTCACTGCTGCGTGTGCGCACTGGGATGGGTTAAATGCAGAGCACAAATTCCGAGTATGGGACACCATACTTGGCTACACGTCACGTCAAAAGTGCAGTTCTTTTCCACAAGCTGTTTATAGTGACCATGTGAGAAAATAAGGCACCATAACAATATTATCAAATGGGTCATTTGACTCATGCTCTAATTCTAGTCTTCTGAATCAATGTGATAGCTGTGTGAGCTAATATATACAGTGGGTACGGAAAGTATTCAGACCCCCTTAAATTTTTCACTCTTTGTTATATTGCAGCCATTTGCTAAAATCATTTAAGTTAATTTTTTTTCCTCATTAAATGCAGAGCACAAATTCCGAGTATGGGACACCATACTTGGCTACACATCACGTCAAAAGTGCAGTTCTTTTCCACAAGCTGTTTATAGTGACCATGTGAGAAAATAAGGCACCATAACAATATTATCAAATGGGTCATTTGACTCATGCTCTAATTCTAGTCTTCTGAATCAATGTGATAGCTGTGTGAGCTAATATATATTTCCCTACAGTCATTAACTCAAAATACACTCTGACTGGATCACTGAGTCAGTGAGAACTCCAGAAGAATCCTTCCAATCTGAGCACAAATCGTTCTTTTAAGACTTAACAGACTTTCAGTCTGTTTCTCACACAAAGTATTCATATGACTTCAAAAGACCTTGATATATCAGCCTGATTTCATAAACTATTTCTATGTAATGTTTACACACGCATTTCTGTACATTTAGATATATATGCTGAAATGTACAATATGAAAGAGACAACATATACTCAAAGAAATTAATGTATCGTTATACAATTTTATAAGTAATATTTTTGGATATAGACATGGTCATTATGAATTGCTGTTATATGAAAAAGATCTACAAGAAGACTCTAAAAATTCTCTTTTGCATTCTGACGGTCAAAACAACAGCATACCAAATGAGGATTTGGGAAGTAAATAATAATGACAGAATTTTTATTTCTGGATAAATTTCCCTTAATATTTATTGAAATGCAATGGAAATATATAAAAATGAATGAATTCTACCCCTGGACACAAGTGCGAAAATTTGCAGCATGAAAAGCAAATTTAATATGGGTCAGTAGACCGCCTCAAAAAGCTGTTACGTGTCAAGCATATTTAAACATGCAGATTATCCACAACATGTTGTTCTTCTGTGTTAATGGCAGTTTAGCCGTAACCCTTCAAAACATAAATATGCAAGAACATAATTTTGCCAGAATATGAGTGTAATTATGCTCCGTTATCTCCATGAGTCTCATTATCATCGTTGTGGGGATGAGAGCAGTGAAGGGGCAGCTGGGTGAGACAAACAGCAGGGTGGCAGATCCGGCAACCTGGATCTAAGCCCCACAAAAGCAGCGGGACACTGCTCTCTCACTGGTTCCCTCTAAATACATGATACTCTCAGCGTGCTTTGTTAATCAGCTCGCGCACATCAGCTATACAGGCGTTAATACTGAATGTTTTACATTATATTCATTGCATACATATACTTCGTAGTAGACATCCATAACTCCTTTCTGCTGTCTGTTGTCAGTGTTTCTTTGTTTGAATATGGCGCTTATCACATGCTGTGTGGTATCGGCGTTTGGTATCGGGGCATTTTAACGAGTACGAGTACAGGAGGCCAGTATCGGGCCCGATACCGATACCAGTATCGGTATCGGTGCATCCCTACATGATACTGATTTACTGTGGCAGCAAGGCAAGGACAAACAGTGGGGAAGGAAAGAGTTACATGGCAGAACCAAGACCTAAAGTCTGAAATGTCCAATGGGAAATACAGGTAACAGTTGTAAACACACAAATCTTTTCTAACAGACCACGAAACATGAGTCTAGCCCAAAGATAATCACATGGTATCCTGTGCTGTCAGACAATTACATGGACAAAAAAACTTGAATAACAACAATTGCTTGACCAAATGTATTTGTTGACTGATCACATGTTTTTGGGGCTTTTTCAGCTTTTTTTGATGAAACATGGTGCTTTGATCAAGAGCACTCAAATCTACGCTTCCAGTCACATATCAGCAGTACTTTTCAAAAGAGGCAGCTGGGTCTTTGAAGTCAAACATGGCCTATGGCAAAGCCCAGCAATGTATCATATCATCCAATGTCAAAAAAAAAAGAAAAATAATTTTTTTTTTGCTGGGAATATTTTTCAAAGGATTTTGCTCACCTCTCCAATCAAACAGCAGTCATTTGGCCATCATAATTTTAGCCCCAAACTAAAATGTTGTGCTTCATTACATAATTCATGAATATAGACGAAGCATGACTTTAATGACATAGTTCATAGCTTCAGTTACTAAGCTGAATATTTAAATATGCAGATTCAAACTGCTTCTAAACAACTTGCTCATTGTAATAATGGAATCAAAAAGATTTAATTCATTTAAATCACTAACAATAGAATCAGTTCTAGACCTATTAAAGTATAGTCCTTTATATTCGGTTTACAAAAGCAAAATCAGTGCTCAAGGACTAAAAACGACCCTGGTATCTCAGATAAAGATTCGTCTGCACTGTCAAATCAAAGGAAGTTCAACTGACCCAGACCACCCCAAGAGCGATTTCCACAGGGTAAAAATTTATTCATTCTTATGGGTTGTTCTACTTCAGAGCACTTTACAGATCAAAGGCTTCGCTGCAAACGTATGTAAACAGTTTAGCTGAGCTAATTGCTCTTTGTGTCACTTAGTTAAATCATAGCCCGTTTCGTGTCTTCAGAGGCGCGTTTTAATTGCATCATTTCTCCTGTATCGGTGCTTTACAACACTCCCGGCTCTACCTCATTGATCTGTCCCTCTGATTGTTAGAAACGGTGAGTGAAGACCCTGGGGAAAGATGCCATTTTTTAGGCCAAGCAGTCAGACAATGATAGTGCTGAAATCTCATTTCACGACTCACTGCCGTGTTTGCAAAGCCTGAGGCAATGATGCATCCTGGGGAACGCTTTGGCTTTTGAGACCCATGCAGGCTGTCCAGGTGGACGTTAAAAGGCGGGGAGATAAGAACGTTAACAAATGACACCGGGGGCTAAGGTCACACTACACTGAGCTTAAGCTTCCCAGGTCTGCTCATTTGGGTGCTAATGGCTTATTGATCTGGAGCATTTCTTCTGAAGCAAGGCCGCGCAAACCCCGACGCTCAGCGGAGAACAGGCGAGCTGGACTTCTGCAGACACAGTTGTTCCTTCCAGTCCATTTTGTAGGATGTCGATCAATATGGCTCCTTAAACTGCTTTAAAACACTTATACATCTTATTCTGGGATTACTTTGAGAGCCTTTAAGGAACCAGACAAAAACGGCACACTCCTTAACGTCTGGGTTGTTCAAAGTGAGTTTTAGCTAAGGCAAAGTCAGACTAGAGAGGTTTTAAAAGAGACTTAAACATCTGCATCAAAAAGCAAACAGGTTATTCTGTCTATTTGTGCTGCAACACTATTGTTTCTTCTTAAAATAGGCATACATCAAGGATGCTTCCTAACTACATTAGTCAGTAAAGTAAAGTCAGTACGTCAGTATATTTACACGTACAGTGTAAATATAAAATCTAGTAGCAACAGCAGCAGCAAGGAGATTAATGGGTCTCAACTTCTCAGTCCCGTAGTGCCGCTAATACAAAACTGCGTCGCTAAACAACTGGCACTATTACTCAAAGATAATTGCTCATTACATCATCAGAACTGTATCGCCCGCCAGGCAAAAATCATATTGACAGAAAGCCATTTGTGGTGGTGTGTTGATTTACCAAGTCTCTTGTCTGTGGATTTCATTTTAACACAGCTCATTCATATTATTAATGGCCATGAAATGGTCTTTGTAATTCAATGTCTTTGTTTTACCTTCTCTTGTGAGCTCACTGGGGTTGTCATGCTTTGTGTAATATCTCATGCCTAGCATTGTGGCCTTTCTCCATGCTTTATGGATCAGTGTCAGAAATTAATATTTTATTAAGGGGCAATATTTGCTTATTAGATTTTTTTTGGTCACACTATTTTAAGGTCAAATTCTCACTATTAACTAACTATTAACAATGACTTTTGCCTAATTTGCTGCTTATTAATAGTTAGAGAGGTAGTTGTTAAGTTTAGGTATGGGGTTGGATTAAGGGATCTAAAATATGGTCATGCAGAACTTTACAACACTCCCGGCTCTACCTCATTGATCTGTCCCTCTGATTGTTAGAAACGGTGAGTGAAGACCCTGGGGAAAGATGCCATTTTTTAGGCCAAGCAGTCAGACAATGATAGTGCTGAAATCTCATTTCACGACTCACTGCCGTGTTTGCAAAGCCTGAGGCAATGATGCATCCTGGGGAACGCTTTGGCTTTTGAGACCCATGCAGGCTGTCCAGGTGGACGTTAAAAGGCGGGGAGATAAGAACGTTAACAAATGACACCGGGGGCTAAGGTCACACTACACTGAGCTTAAGCTTCCCAGGTCTGCTCATTTGGGTGCTAATGGCTTATTGATCTGGAGCATTTCTTCTGAAGCAAGGCCGCGCAAACCCCGACGCTCAGCGGAGAACAGGCGAGCTGGACTTCTGCAGACACAGTTGTTCCTTCCAGTCCATTTTGTAGGATGTCGATCAATATGGCTCCTTAAACTGCTTTAAAACACTTATACATCTTATTCTGGGATTACTTTGAGAGCCTTTAAGGAACCAGACAAAAACGGCACACTCCTTAACGTCTGGGTTGTTCAAAGTGAGTTTTAGCTAAGGCAAAGTCAGACTAGAGAGGTTTTAAAAGAGACTTAAACATCTGCATCAAAAAGCAAACAGGTTATTCTGTCTATTTGTGCTGCAACACTATTGTTTCTTCTTAAAATAGGCATACATCAAGGATGCTTCCTAACTACATTAGTCAGTAAAGTAAAGTCAGTACGTCAGTATATTTACACGTACAGTGTAAATATAAAATCTAGTAGCAACAGCAGCAGCAAGGAGATTAATGGGTCTCAACTTCTCAGTCCCGTAGTGCCGCTAATACAAAACTGCGTCGCTAAACAACTGGCACTATTACTCAAAGATAATTGCTCATTACATCATCAGAACTGTATCGCCCGCCAGGCAAAAATCATATTGACAGAAAGCCATTTGTGGTGGTGTGTTGATTTACCAAGTCTCTTGTCTGTGGATTTCATTTTAACACAGCTCATTCATATTATTAATGGCCATGAAATGGTCTTTGTAATTCAATGTCTTTGTTTTACCTTCTCTTGTGAGCTCACTGGGGTTGTCATGCTTTGTGTAATATCTCATGCCTAGCATTGTGGCCTTTCTCCATGCTTTATGGATCAGTGTCAGAAATTAATATTTTATTAAGGGGCAATATTTGCTTATTAGATTTTTTTTGGTCACACTATTTTAAGGTCAAATTCTCACTATTAACTAACTATTAACAATGACTTTTGCCTAATTTGCTGCTTATTAATAGTTAGAGAGGTAGTTGTTAAGTTTAGGTATGGGGTTGGATTAAGGGATCTAAAATATGGTCATGCAGAATAAGGCATTAATATGTGCTTTATAAGTACTAATAAACAGCCAATTCTAGTAATATGCATTATAGTTAATAATGAGAATTGGTCCTTAAAATAAAGTGTTACCATTTTTTTCAATACAATTCTCATTACATTCTACTTACTATTTCTATTCCTTTTCACGGGCAAAATATGTTTTGCTTTAATAAAATCATCTCAATAAGAACTTGCATTATTAATTATGATAACATATAATGTATACACACTGTCAGCCAAAAGTTTGGAATTACAATTTTTTTTATGTTTTGGAAAGTCTATTACGCTGACAAAGGCTGTATTTGTAATCAATACATTAATATAAGTTTTTTTTTTTTTTGTAATTTATACCTGTGATGGCAAAGCTGACTTTTAATCAGCCATTACTCCAGTCTTCAGGATTCTTTGATTCTTTCAATGAACAGCATTTATTTGAAATATATTTTTTGTAATATTATAAATGTCTTTACTCACACTGTAAATCAAGGTTTTCACAAATACATGCTTTGAGCACCAATTCATCATATTAGAATGATTTTTTGCTGCTGAATTTTGCCATTGCAGGAATAAAGTACATTTGAAAAAATATCCAAACAGAAAACAGTTATTTAAATTGTAATAATATTTAACAAAATTAGATTTTTTACTGTATTTTTTATTGAATAAATGCAGGCTTGGTGAGCATAAAAAAAAAACACACACACAGTGTCCACTTATTCAAAAGTTCTTCATTAATTATATGTAATAAATTCTCAATCTGAAAGATAATGTTACCAAAAATCAACATCAAAAACAAAAATAGCTGAAAATAATTGTATGCCCCTATATTTCAAATATCTGGGGCATTTTCAATACTGAAGAAATGCAATGCAAATTTTGAAGAAAATGATAGGTGTGTGCAACCATTTAATCACCTCATTAAGACGCACAGCAAAAGCACTCTAAAGTAATTAATTTCTCTCTTTTTAATGAGGATATTATGCATACTGCCTTGCTGAACAAAAACTGTGCCACTCATCTGCAGAAAGTTCTTATGAATTTTTGGCCTTTGACAATAGTACCTCAACACAAATTTACATTTATTCATTTAGCAGATGAGTTATTCCGTGAATGTAAAGAGCACACAATAAGTGCCATATTGCGGCTATGGGAGGCAGGAGGAAATGAACAGGCAAGATGTTATCGAATGTCTCCATCCAATAACAAATTGCTTGTGCACACATTTTAATGTTCTCTCCATATTTGTGGCAAAGGTGGGCGAGGCGTGCCCCATAAGAGTGGGCTTTCTGGTGTCTACCATTTGCTCACTGATTACATTGTTGGGGGAGGGTGGGTGGAGAACAACAATCTGTGCACAAATCTCGGCACTGCCAAGAAACAACACACCGGTGGAATGAAGTCTATTCACGTGCCTATCCGTCTCCTTTCATCTCCCATCGTACTCTGCAGGTGGGACATCTCTGGCAACAATGCACAGAGACTAATGTCATCAATAGGGCTCTGCATGTTCTAAATCAAAGATGAAGCATTACATACACCTTGTTTCGCTTGAAAGGTAGAAAGATTGCAATTAACCAACACCTATTAATGACAAAACATTTTCACTGGAGTAAACAACAGGAAAAAAGGGTATACAGAATGATATGTAGAACAACAGAGATAGACAGAATGACAGAATAAAGAGACATGACAGAATATGTAGAATAAGGAATTACATATTGAATGATATATAGATATAAAAATAGAATGATGTATATAACAAGAAATAGAATTCTATTGTACATAAAATGACAAAGATATATCATATCTTTGGATATACAGAACAAACATATTCTAGATAACAGGCTTTATATTAGGGCTGAACGATTTTGGAAAATAATCTAATTGCGATTTTTTTTACCAATATTGCGATTGTGATTTAATATGCAATTATTTTTTAAAGCTCTTTATGTTCTGTATTATTCAACAAAGACAAGCTATAAATCATTGTATAGTATGACCAACACACTATTAGATAGATTAAACATAAATGTTCTTTTCTGTAGGCCAGGCCTATATGTTTTACGTCCTTTGGCTGTTTACCGTTTTATTTATTTTCTTTTTCTGCTGTTGGCCGGCGCTCGACTTGAAGCAGCGCTGCTTAGACCGATGGGTGTCATCAAAGTACTGCGAGAGCTATAAGAGAGCACCGACGTCTCCTTATGCTTTCTCTCGCTGTACTTTGAGGTCATACACCGATCGATCTTCAAGTGGAACACACCTCTTTACTCTCGCGTGTCACGTGACCAAGTGTAATCGCAGCCTCTGCGATTGAAAAATCGCGTTTTCTCATATCGCGATATTATCGCAAATGCAATTAATCGTTCAGCCCTACTTTATATAGACTTGTATATAGAACGATAAATAAAACAATAGACAGAAAGAACAGTAGATAAAAGAATACACACAACAATAGACAGATATTCTAGATATGGTAAAAAACAGACAGAACAATAGAAATTCTAGATATTGTACATGGATTTCAGGGTTATAATGGGAACAAAAAGGAATTTTGTAATGGTTTAATGGAAACTATAAGAATTCCTGTGATAGTTTCTATTGTTTTCTTCAGCAGGGTAATGATACCCATACTGTGCTGCACATTATTGGCAATATTGAGCTGAAGCTTGACTTTGCAAATTTAAAATCGCAAATCAAATCGCAATCGCAATATCTGTCAAAAAAATCGCAATTTGATATTTTCCCCCAAATCGCACAGCCCTATTGTACAGACAGAAAAAGCCATAGATATTCTAGATACCATACAGACAGACAGAACACAGATGCACAAATAGACAGTCAAAAGGATAGACAGAATGATATAGATATTCTAGATATCATAGACAGACAGACCAATATATTCTAGATATCGTAGACAGACAGAACGATACAGATATTCGAGATATCGTCGATAGACAGAACACTATAGATATTTTAGATAGCGTAGAAAGACAGAATGACAGATTTTCTAGGTATCGTAAACAGACAGAATGATATACTGTAGATATTCTAGATAATGCAGACAGACAGAAAGATATAGATATTCTAGGTATCGTAGACAGACAGAAAGATATAGATATTCTAGATATCGTAGACAGACAGAATGATATAGGTATTCTAGATATCATAGACAGACAGAAATATAAAGGTATTCTAGATATCATAGACAGAAATATAAAGGTATTCTAGATATCATAGACAGACAGAACAATACAGATATTCTAGATATTCTAGACATGTTTTAGATCAGAGGATATTTTCCATCTGAGATCAGGCTGACATTAATCTGCATCCATGAGTCTCTCGGATTGTCCATATTTGAGGATTGCATTGCCCCACTAAGCTCCTGTATTCCAGTGGGGTGTTAATCCCCCCTCCTCTGATGTATGAATAGTGGGTAATTTATTTAAACCCAGCTGGATCCAGTAGTTAAGCCAAAGTAACTAAGCAACAATGACTGAGCTGGGCTTTGAGGACACAGACTTCAGGAGCACATGGTTGGTGGTCTGGTGGAAACTAATGGGACCCTTTAAATGCAGTCAAGAGTCATGTGGTGCTGATTGAAAGTAGCAGGAAAGATGGCAAGGATTTCATGGAAGATAAAGCCACAGCACATGATACAAATGGCAGGAATGGGAAAATATTCCACCCATTATCCTGCTCCAACACATGGGAATTATGCAACTGTCTTCACTACCACAATACTTTATTATGCTTTTTCCAAGAAACATTGTGCACTTTAGTGCAGAATTTTGCAATGGTTTGGCTGTACAGATTTGAGATTTCTTAGACTTGAGACTTACTTGCGTCACAGCTTCATTCCACAAGCCTGGCACTTGCTCCAGCTGGCCTCCTCATGCTCTTGGCTAGCAGCATGTCTCCTGCCCGGCCACATGTGCCATGTCAGGACTGCGAACACAATTGCAGGGTGCCGAGTGGTCCAGCCAGGCTGTTCAGCCCAGACTGATCTTTGTACTATTAAAGGCCTTCTGGCAAAGGACAGTCGTCTTGTTTATCCAAGTCTGACAGCACAGAAAAGCCCATCAGTCCAAGGAGGTCTGACAGCACTAGGGCTGTCAAAAAAAAATTTGAATTTCGAATATTCGTTGAATAAAAATTACAAAATCCACATTCGAATGCAAAAACGTTGCATTCGAATTTTAGGTCTGTGTCAGCCGTCAGGCAGCCTAACAGTGTGTCTTTTTGTTCGCTCGGGCAGCCATGTTGCCGCTGAAGCCGGTTTACGCTGAGATAATTCATACCCCTTCGTTTGAAGTGTGGTCCCGAAAAATCTTCGTTTGAAGGGCTATCTGGCCCTTCCCCTTACCCCTACCCCTCCAACCAAAAGAGAATCGAGACACCCCTACCCCTTCACGTGAACGCGCGAAAGGGAGGGGTAGGGGAAAGAAGAAGGGCTAAGGGGTAGAATTGGGATTGGGCCTTAGTTTTTCAGTCATTTTGACAGCCCTAGACAGCACATAAAGTCACAAAGGTCAAAATTTCCTGGTTAATCCCAGCTGCAACTCCTATGTTTCCACAGTGACTGAACATGGTACCTTAAAATAATTCACCCAAAAATTGTAAAAAAAAATCCTGAATTTACTCACCCTCCGGCCATTCAATATGTAGGTGAGTTTGCTTCTTCATTGGAACAGATTTGGAGAAATTTAGCATTACATCACTTGCACACCAATGGATCCTCTGCAGTGAATGGGTGCCGCCAGAATGAGAATCCAAACATCTGATAAAAACATCACAATAATCCACAAGTAATTCACGTGAATCCAGTCCATCAATTAACGGTTTGTGAAGTTCTCCATGTTTGTAATAAACAATCCCATTTTTAACTTTAAATAATTGCTTGTGGCTAAAATATAAATCCTGTATCAATAATATTTTTTTCTTCATTGAAAAAGTTGTCTCGTCTGAATCAGGAGAGAAATATGCAAAGATCAAGTACTGTTTACATACAAAAACTGTCTGAAACAGTTCAAAACAAATATATGTCTGTGGATTTTGGTATGAGAGAACAACACTGAATAGACTTTTTTTATTATGGACTGGTATTTTGGCCAGACGCAACAGTTTGAATTAAAAAGTCTTGATGGATTTGTTTCTTTCAAACATGCAGCTTTTCACTTCACAAGATGTTAATTGATGGACTGGAGTTCAATGGATTATTGTGATGTTTTTATCAGCAGAACTCTCATTCTGACGGCACCCATTCACTGCAGAGGATCCATGGGTGAGCAAGTGATGTGATGCTGCTACATTTCTCCAAATCTTCAAATGTATCTGCATCTTAGATTGCCTGAGGTTGAGTAAATTTTCTTTTTTGGGTGAACCAGTATTCCTTTAATGCTGCTTATCTATAGTACGATGAGAGGAAAAACGTCCAAATGATTGGAGTACAGAGGGAAAAGAGTGGAAGTGAAAATAGAATTGGTAATGAGTCATATTCTTCTTTCTGAAAGACATTAAATAGAAATACATAATCCACCAAGGATCCATAGAAGCTGTCATGGCTTTTTAAAGTTGTACAGAGAAATGTACAGAGGCAATAATGTGTGTTGAGTTTGTGTCAGTCAGAAAGAAAGACAGTGATCAGGTAGCGCTAGTATTTTTATTTAATTTCAAGTTTAGAATTTGTATCCTTAGGCCTGCAGCTCCTCAGCCAGTAATAACTGTGTTATTAATTAATTATGGAATGCTCCAGACAACGTTACTCTTGAAATATATGCAATATCCCTTGTGGCACTTAGACTTGTAAAATAAAGCCAGCTTTCACTTTCTATTCCACATAATACAAAAATGTATTTATTCTGCTTGCTAAAAAGCAATTTCAAAATAACAAGGAATATTATGATGGAAACTGATCTTATGATATACTGGGCACAGATTCTGGAATTGTTACAATTTCTGAATCATTTCCTCATTACACCTTCAATGTAGGACTGCACTTCTGTCAGCAATAATACGTCAATAAAGTTTTAAGCAGTTAAAGTTTTGAGTTTATTCCAGTACTGCTCCTATAAAATATGTATAACACATACCACTTGTAGACAGACAGATATGCCATCATCCCTGACAACCATCCCATCAAGAACTTTCCTCTATTATAAATCTAAATTAATCAATTATTCCTCTGTCCAATTATGTAAATCCTTGATGTAACAGTTGTCAGCTCTTTACACATTTTCATATACATTTTCTCTGTTGTTTAAGATCTGGATATCTTAACATTCAAACTAGAGCCCGACCGATATGGGTTTTTTGGGGCCGATACTGATACCGATATTTGGGGGTAAAAAAAGGCAGATATCGATATATCGGCCGATATTCTTTGTGTATATAATAGTACAGTACCAGTCAAAAGTTTGGACACTTTCCCATTCCTGTGTCCAAACATTTGACTGGTACTATATATAGAATACAGTATATACATAAACAGAATATATATACATAAACATATTTTTTGCAATGATCTGTAATGTGGTGTTTTGGGTTGTGCTTCATGTTCATGTTTTCCATGTCTTTTATTTTGTAATTGTTTCATGCTGTCAGTGTCATGCTTCCCTTGCCCTCATGTATCTCTGCCTTGTGTATGTG
>NW_015644614.1:71894-72342 GCF_001515625.1 Sinocyclocheilus rhinocerous | reverse complement strand
AAAAATTAACTTAAATGATTTTAGCAAATGGCTGCAATATAACAAAGAGTGAAAAATTTAAGGGGGTCTGAATACTTTCCGTACCCACTGTATACATAAACAGAATATATATACATAAACATATTTTTTGCAATGATCTGTAATGTGGTGTTTTGGGTTGTGCGGATTATGTTTGGATGACTGTGAATAAAACTGCACTTGGGTTCTCACTACGCTCGCCTTCAGTGGACTGATTCGTTGCAGAATACACGACCCATCAAAATGAACCCAGCGGATCGCCTAGTTCGCCTCCGTCAAGGTAATCACTCCATTGAGGATTATGTGGAGGACTTTTGTGGGCTTTGTCACCTAGTAGATTTTAATGAAACATTCCTTAAGGACATTTTTCGTTATGGTTTGGGAAAACATTTATCTAGTTTAATGCCACGCAATACCCCTCAATGGACTC
>NW_015644614.1:54332-69224 GCF_001515625.1 Sinocyclocheilus rhinocerous | reverse complement strand
TCGGGGGATCCCTTCAGCTCGAGGAGCCCTCTCGAACGCCACCCTCCGCGCGTCGGTAGCCCCCCGGGATCGCTAGATCGGTCGGCGCCGGACCGCAAATTTAACCGCCCGTAACTCCCGAACCCCGGGGGCTATCGACGCGGGGGTGGTCTCATTCGAAAGAGGGCCTCGAGACGTACACTCGATTCACGTTCGAGAGGGTTCCTCGAGCTGAAGGGATCCAATTAATTTGGTGCGGATCCGCCACGCCGTTACGGAGATATGGCCGTTCAAAGTTTCTATGGGTTTCCACTTAAGCTTTAAAGCGTTTCACCCAGGTCGCCAGTAGCAAACAATGGAGCGCACTCAGCTGGACAAACTAAGTAATTACACCATTTCAAGCATTTTATCTGCGTTATATGTTCTGTAAAAAAAATTTTCATATCGGCGGCATATTCGCCGATACCGATATATCGGCGACAGGCTCATATCGGCCGATAATATCGGCTAAACGATATATCGGTCGGGCTCTAATTCAAACTGAAGATTCCAACATTTTTCCAGTGAACAATCTCTATTTATTTTTGTAGTCGTATAGAAATTTATCAGCTGTCTCTCATTGTTCCAGTTGGCAAGCCCAGTTCCCAGAGTGTCACAGAAAACTATCTAATCTTGTTTTTATTAAAGAAATATATAAAAGCCATACTAAGCCACAATGGCAGTAGTGGATTTCGTTTATGTGAGCATCTCATGCTTCCACAGAAGGATTAGAATACATCCATAGGACTGCTAGGTATATTATATGTGTACTATATACATATGTATATTTAGTATATATGTTATGTAAACTGCTTTGAATGTCATTTTCTCAGCAAATACTGTTATTAATTGATAAGCATGTCATACAAAATAATCTAATCTAATATATCCATCCATCCATCCATCCATCCAACGCTCATTCTTTTTCTTTCTTATTCAGTAACCCACTCTCACTCACACACACACACACACACACACACACACACACACACACACACACACAGCAGCCAACCAAAAAGCAAACTTTCATCACTATAGTCTGGGAAGTTGGGAACCTTGGAGACGGCAAACATCTGATAGGGGGAGGCTCAGAGGAAGCGCACTGCAGTCTGTGAACCCCATTTGACAGAATTTCACAGAGCCAACCTCATACTCACCACTCCAACAAAAAAAAACAAAAAGAAAAAAAAAACCCATCTCCAAAAAGAATGCACAAACCCCTTCTCAACCTCTCTAGGCCATTTAACCAAAAATAAAAACCTTCACTTTGACAAACAAAAGCCCTCGCTATAGCCAAGCGAAAACCGGAGTGTCATCACAGTATTAGAGAACAGTGATTCTGCAATCAGCAGGTTTATGCAGCATTAGATCTCTACAAGCAAATGTTACTAGATTATGCAACTTCAATTAAAAATACACAAAGATTTCTTGAGTTCACAGAAGGTCACACTGTCCCCAGCTGTCTTTAAAACCAGACATGTGAAAGTGCAGGATGGTTTAGTCATGTGACGCATATTGTACCAATAGACATCTATGTTTATACCGGTATTGTGCCTATTATGTGCTGTTCACTTTCACACTCTTGCTAAAGATATTTACTTTGCACACTCTTCATTTTACAGTCCTAAAAAGATGACAGAAAAAATACTCACAATTGCTGTTCTGCGGCAAAACATTGGTGAGATATTTCTGTAAATAAAATGATCCTGCCAGAAGAATTGCATAAAAATGTATTACATCTGTTCCGTCTGCATAATCTCAGTGAGCTTTTACACATGCACAGTAAGGTGAATTGAATGTTTTCCGACGTTTCATTGTGGATGAGAAACCTTTGGAAAACGCTAATGTGGACGGAGAGCGTTTTAAATCGAAAACGCAGTTTATGTATCCGGATTAATTTAGACGTAGCCTTAGAGGTGTCGTTTAGTTTCTGCTGCCAATACAGACAAATGATAAAGAGACAGCCCTTGACACATAACTACAGATTGGCATAATACATTTAAAACAGATTCAAATCATTTGTCATATTGTCTATTTTTTATGAAGAGTTGTGAAAAGAACAGAATGGTATTTCGGCAGCTTCACATGACGCATTGCTATTGACAGGTTGCTTGCAGGATTCAATCTGCCTGGAGACTGGCAGCAAAGACTACCCACTGAGTCACGCTGGTCGTTCACATTATGTCACCTGAAGTTTGGCTTAGGGGAAGTTAAGAAGAAATCAGCCACTGTATTTGTGGACTTTTATGATCTATCTCTATTTTTCAAGGTTAAAGGAATTTTCCGGCTATATGTGTATATGTTAACATACAGTGGTGTGAAAAAGTGTTGGCCCCCTTCCTGATTTCTTATTTTTTTGCATGTTTGTCACACTTTAATGTTTCAGATCATCAAACAAATTTAAATATTAGTCAAAGATAACACAAGTAAACACAACATGCAGTTTTTAAATGAAGGTTTTTATTATTAAGGGAAAACAAAATCCAAAAATACATGGCCCTGTGTGAAGAAGTGTTTGCCCCCCTGTTAAAACTGTGGTTTATCACACCTGAGTTCAATTTCTCTAGCCACACCCAGGCCTGATTACTGCCACACCTGTTCGCAATCAAGAAATCTCTTAAATAGGACCTGCCTGACAAAGTGAAGTAGAGGCGTCGGGCGAGTGCGTCGGTTGGCGGTTGACAACACTGGACTGTGACTGGAGCATTGCTGGAAGGATGATCCAAAACACACCAGCAAGTCCACCTCTGAATGGCTGAAGAAAAACAAAATGAATACTTTGGAGTGGCCTAGTCAAAGTCCTGACCTGACCTGACCTGAGATGCTGTGGCATGACCTTAAAAACTCGAAATGCTCGAAAAAGCAGCACAAATTAAATAACTACACATCTCTTGCATAATGTGCACCCCAGAAAATGCAAGAGAAATGCCATCTGGACAGATGATGATCACATAAAAAAAAGGAAATGTTTGGGATTACATTATGCTGGTAAGCAGATCAAGCTCACCTAACTTAAACTAATCCTTCAATATAACGGAGAGAAAAAAAATGTTCTACAGTCACCTCATTCCACATGAGGCAGAGATTACAATGACTACACGATTACACGACTCGGTGATTATTATTTCACTTCATTTCTTTACATCTCTTCTCTCAATAGGAAAGATACACACAAATGGTTCCATTCTTCTATCGCCTAGGATTAATTTAAAGGGGTCATATGATGCGATTTCAAGTTTTCCTTTCTCTTTGGAGTGTTACAAGCTGATTGTGCATAGATAAGATCCCTGAAGTTGCAAAGACTAAAGTCTCAAATCCAAAGAGATATTCTTGGTGTTCGGCCAGTCACAATGCACTGGGTCAGCTGGCCAGTCAGAGCAGACTGCGCTTGTCAAAGGAGGGGGCTTTGTAGAAAACGAAGCGTTTGAGAGAGGCGGGGCATAGCGGACTTAAAATAATGTACAGTATTTGAAAAATAATGTGTTTTTGAACATTAAAGCATGTCAACATATTCTGTTACACCAAATACACAAAATAATGATCTTTAAAAAAGCATTATATGACCCCTTTAAAGAAAAAAGGTTCATTCTAGCTTTATAGGAACAATAGCTTGTGCTATTACATACATTAATATTGTGAAATATTATTACAATTTAAAATAACTTCTCTATTTTAATATATTTTAAAATTTGATTTATTCCTGCAAAGCAGAATTTTTAGCAGCCGTTACTCAGCATCAGTGTCACATGATCTTTAAGAAATCATTCTAATATGCTAATTTGGCACTCAAGAAAAAATTATTATCAAAGTCAAAAACACTTGTGCTGCTTAATATTTTTTTGGTGGAAATGGTGATAATTTTTTAGGGTTCTTTGATGAATAGAAAGTTCTTTTTACTTTTTACATTCATTCAAATCCTATTTGTAGAACTGTGTCTTTTAGAAAATGCTTTTAATACAGCATGTCTGTACAGCAGCGTAAGGCAAACCATAAATAGCTAATAATAAGACGCACATAAAAACAATGACCATCACTCTGACAAACTGGGAAATGACTACACTACACTTGCAATCCTTTCTACTAACATGAACAACCTGTCAAACTAAAACTCAAGAGCTCAGATGCCTCGAAAATGGATCCTCCATCTCAAATATTCCCAAACCCCTAGTTACTTACTCCGTGTCAAGCATTAAGGTAAACTGGCAGTCTCTACACGGCTAATCACGGAATCTCTAAAGATAAAGCATTCCCCTTGATTAATTATCCCTCATCAAATTATGATAAACCCAAAGAGCTGCTCAGCCCATATGACCCTGATGAACCAGAGGAGATCATTAAATATGATGACGAGAGACTTAAAGGACAGACGAAAAAGTGAATTCTAAAATAAACAAAGAAACTTTTCACATTTCAATTAAACACCAATCCTTGGTGTTTTGCGGCTCTTGGGTTAATTCTGTGGTTGTGGAAACTGGCTTAGGTTGTCTGCTTCAACAACATCCGATATTTAAGGATGCATGCCATGGATTGGAAAGCCTGTTTAACATGTGCCTGAGCACAGATCAGTAGGCCAAAGCTGGAGTATTGGGCTCAGCTGAGACTGCTAAGGAGATCACATCTTGAAGATGGGTTCCAGGACCTGTGGGCCAAGGAAAAGTAAGGCAAACAGGATTGGCCAATGCAGCCAGGCAGTCAGCAATTGGATCAGATCAGGGAAAGCTCTCTGGTGAACTGGAGCGACAGACAAACATCTGTCACGTGTCGACATTTCGCCTTTCCTTTTGGTCTGCGGTCCACTTGAGATATCTAACAGAAAGCAAATATGACAGAGCAGAGGGGGGTCTCGACAACATTTTTCATTCACACTTCACCACCTCAACCCTCCCCCACCTTCCCTTTTCCCTCATTTCATAGGCGATAACTCATTACGGCAGGCTGTGCATCCATAATTGGAGCGGAAAGAGAAGGAATAGGGGTTTGACACTTAATTTAATCTGCTTTGTATTTCCCTCATATCGTCAGAATCTGCATAGCTTTCATTATGGATCTATTCAGGTCTTGTAGACAAGATCATTATGGCTCCCGAGCTGCCAGTTACAATGACCAACACTGAGAGAAGGTTGCTGTATACCTATGTCTCCTTTGGAGCATGTTCACTCACTAGCTGGATGTCCAGTTAATTCTGGGCTTCATGGATATATTTTTAAGCTGAAACTCACAGTGCTGGCTCTACCAAACCAGCTCTGTCAAGACCCCTCACCTAGAAGAGCTTTTTTCTGTTCATGCAGGTCGGCCACAGAGTCATTGGGTTGCCACTAGAGATGGAACACATTATAACAGTAAATTACAACACTGGCAGCAGTCAAAAAACAGATAAACACATAGATAATTCTTGATTTAATCCATTAAACACAATAGAAAGGGAAACATAATGGAAAAATCAGGGATGTACAATACATCTCACTGTAAAACCAAATACTGACTTTACTTAATTATTTAAGTAATCACGACTAAACATTACTTATATTATAATATAATTATATATTACAATATATAATTATAAAATATAATAAAATGATATATAATATAATATAATATCTTGTGTTTTGGATCCATAAATCAAAAACCTAAATTCGTTTAACTTCTTTACCTACAAAATATGTAAATTTAAGATTTCAAGTGTTGTGAACTCAAAATCCTAATTTATTAAAACTGCTCACTCTGGTCTTTATTTGATGTGATTGGCTGTGGCAGCAGTTCTGCCTGGCAACAAAGAGAACTAATGGACTGATTGGTAGATAATTACAAAAGGCGAGTCTCTCTTCATGATGCTGATTTATGTGATTTTTTTGTTCTTAATGGTATGCTTATTTATAAAGATAATCGCAGTCAGTGCTAACGATAGGCTACCAATGTTTCCCAATATAGCAATTAATTAACAACATTTTCCTGTGGTATAATAATTGCGATATTGACTTATTTTTTTGCATTTTATTTGTAAGATTTAAAAAATAATCTTCTAAAACTCCATTTCCCGGTCAAACCTAGCTATTTCTTATGTTCTTTGAGACTTAAACTAAACATATTTGCTTCAATCTTAACCATAAGTTAATCATGTTACAAAAATAAATATGGCTGCTATTGCTGAGACCAGTTAGCAATGTTTCCCAGTCGGTGAACATTACCATCTTCACACTCATAATAAACTATCTACGGCGAGAACTAGCTATTATTAACTAGATGTAGTTGATCTACCTTCCAGTATGTTTATAATTGTCCATTAAATCTAGATAACTTAATTTTTCTGGTTTAGGTGTATTTTGCTAGCATTTGATCAACATTGTTTATTCTTAGAATTGTCATTGATGTTTTCATTGACTTTCTTGATGTGCCACTGGGGATTTTATTCAAGTACAGTGTTTTTGAGCCACCCAACTTCCCGCATTTGACTTCCTCCATTGCGATAATTGGTCAAGTGGTAATGGACAATATGCCTCCAACAAGTGATGTGTTTTGTTTTTGGCCCCATTTATGCATTAGACCTTAATTACCCAAAATCACTGTTTGTAAATCGCACAGAGGTCTACCATTGATGTACTGCACTAGTTAATATTACAATTTCTGTTACCATCTGAACAGTGTGGCTGTAACTAATTCCACGTCCATTAAAGTATATTGTGTATTGTGATTTCCTTAATATGGTGAAATGTTGGTCAATAAAGACAATAAAGTTGGTCAATATACTATTCAGTGTGTTTTATTTAAGTTAGGTAAGACTGTAGAATTTAATTTCTAATTATTTTTTTAATTTCTAAGTTGAGTTTACTTCTTATATATGTAAGTGCACATGAAATGAACACCATGTTAAGTGAACTTAATTTTTTTAAGTACAATATGTGAACAACTAATCAAGTGAACTTAACATTTTAAGTAGTGTACAAGAGCAAAAAGTTAAGTGAACTTAAATATACAATTGTTTGGATACCCATTACTCAATTCAATTGAGGGAACGAGTTTACTCAGTAGATTGAGTTCATTCAATTTATTAGGGTTTTGTTATTATTGTTATTACTTACTGTTATTACTTATTACAATTATTGTTATTACTTATTACTTTTTTAATCAGTAAAAAATATTGGATATATCAGAATACTGGATATTTTTACATTCATGAAACAAACAAAAACAAAAAAAGAAAAAAGAACAAAGAAAAAGCAAGACAAAACAAAAAACAAAAGAAAACAAAACGCATAAAAAGCTAAGCAAAGCAAAAACAAAGGATAAAACTATCAGCCCTTCAGCAATCAGTTAATGGCAACAAAGCAAAAGCAAAGCAAAGTAAAAAATAAAAAAGCATAAACAAAACAAAACACACACAAACAAACAAACACAAACACATACAAAAAGGAAAAAAAATCTGAGCAAAATGAATACGAAAAGAGCTAAATCGAGGTCGAAACAAGTGTCTTTTCTACTGGCAGTGCCAGTTGTATGCCAGCTGCAGTTGGCTGTCGGTTGGTTTGGGGGTCTAACAGTGAGACAGCTGGTGAAGTCCCATGTAATGGCATTTCCACAGTGAGACAAATGTCACTCCAGCCTGTTCCTGTGAGCCCCACAAGCCGTAATGGCTGTCTACTCATCCCACAAAACCCTCCCCATCTCCATCCACCTCTAAACACCCCCACATATCTCATACAATCTTGACAGCAGTGACACCATGGAAAGGGAGATGCTGAGGTTACAAGGAAGCTTGGGAGGCACACAGGAAGCTGACAGACTGCCAACCTCATCCACATGCAACAAGCTGCTCAGCACACAATATGACCCTAGAGAGAAGATTGCCAACCTAATCCAAGACGCATAGCTCGACTACATTCTCTTTACACCAGACTTCACTAACTACAGCCAGACCAAGATTTACATTTTGACCAAGACATTTGAAGTGTTGTTTATAATGTACAAACTGAGACAGAAAGATTCACCAAGCTCAAATACTCTAAATCAAATCATCTGGGATAGTTCAACCAAAAACTAGAATTTATGTATACTGATGTCGTTTCAAACCTGTACCTGTACTTTCTATCTTCTGTGGAACACTAAAATAAGATATTCTAAAAAAACTGAATTAAAAAAAAAAAAGTATAATAATAATTATTATTATTATAAAAAATGGGCTTAATAATGACACTAACTTTGCAATATTGACACTGTTATTTAACTGAATTTAATCAACATTGAAATGACCTGAGCTGAATAAATGACACTATTGTCTTCTATAAAGCTGCTCATAGCTGAAATTAACTTCTTTCATAAATTAACTTAGCAACATTGACACAGGTATTGAACCGAACTAAAATAACATTGAACTAAGCTGAGCTGAATAATGACACTAATATATTCTTTAGAACTGCTTTACATCTGAAATTGAATGCATTTTATAATTGATTCATTTAACAAAAATAACACTATTATTTTCCGCTATATAGCACTGTATAAATAAAGGTGACTTAACTTGAGGATCCTAATTTTCATTTTTGGATGAACTACCCCTTTAACTGGACCAGCCTGAAAAAAATGTGTTATTTTAGCAATATTATGAGCGAAAGAAGCTAAATTTATGATACCAATTTATTGTTTATTAATTTGTTTTTGAGGCATTTTAAATTGAGGCGTTTGACATTAAAGCACACTGAAACTGTGCTTACATACCTATTACATTGAAAGTAGCTGGCAGAGTCATTACAAAGATGACCACCAAGTAAACTTACTTGCCTTTGACGGACTTGGTGCACAGAATTACTTCAATATGAAACAGTAATGAAATGTATTGTTTACACGAAAAAAAGGTTTAAATCAAAATACCTCAAAAAGGCACCACATATTTTCCAGGATTACGGTACGAATCCCAGAGTACTTTGGCCAAATGTGTATAAAGGCCTCCACTTGACAGCGTGTACACTGGCATGTAAATTAGCAACAAAGGTAAGAGGCTTTAGAGCTGGTCTTTCTTTGCCGTAGCTTCTTTGTACTAGACCTTTCACAAAGAGAAACGCTAAAGCTTTAATGAAGAGACTTCTATAAACATGATCCAGAGACTTAATTAAAAGATCCACCGCTCTGAGTCTTTTGGTCAGTGTATACCTGCAGTTGTTTTCTTATCATTCTTCTTCCTCCGGCTTTTGAGAATACACTCCCCATACAGGCCAAAGTGCTCACAGAAATAACAATGTCTCTCCATTGCAACTCATTCATCATAGATTCTCATAATTTGCTGTCCTGTGGCCCACGACTAATAAGACCTAATGGTGTTCTTCTAAAGAGATGCTTATAGCTGAACTGAACTTGTTTCATAATGCTTAACTTTGCAACACTGACAGGTATTTAACTGAACTGAAATAACTTTAAACTAAATTGAGCAGAATAATGACACTATTATCTTCTGTAGCTGCTTTACATCTGAAATTGAATGGGTTTCATAATTGATTAATTTTACAACATTAACACTATTACTTTACTGTTTATTAATGTGAAGCTGCTTTAAAACAATCTGTATTGTATAAAGTGCTATATAAATAATTGTGACTTAAATTGAGAATCATAATTTTCATTTTTGGATGAATTATCCCTTTAACTGGACTATAGCCTACTAGTTATTTTAGCAAAATTATGAACGAAAGCAGCTAAAATTTTGTTCACATTTTATTGTTGATTAAAATTTTTTTTGTTTTTTTTAGATTGAGGTTTTTAACATTAAAGCACATTGAAACTATATTTACATACCCATTACCCAAATTGAAAGTAGCTGCCAGAGGCATTACGAAGATGGCCACCAAGTAAAATTACTTGCCTTTGATGGACTTAGTTAGAGCATAGAATTACTTCAATATGAAACAGTAATGAAACGTATTGTTTACAACAAAATTCAGCTCGAGGTGATTAGGTTTCATCAAACTACCTCAAAAAGGCACCACATATTTTCCAGGATTACGGTACGAATCCCAGAGTACTTTGGCCAAATGTGTATAAAGGCCTCCACTTGACAGCGTGTACACTGGCATGTAAATTAGCAACAAAGGTAAGAGGCTTTAGAGCTGGTCTTTCTTTGCCGTAGCTTCTTTGTACTAGGCCTTTCATAAAGAGAAACGCTAAACCTTTAACGAAGAGTCTTCTACAAACATGAGCCAGACTTATTAAAAGATCCACTGCTCTGAGTCTGTTGGTCAGTGTATAACTGCAGTTGTTTTCTTGTCATTCTTCTTCTTCCGGCATTTGAGAATACACTCCCTATACAGGCCAAAGTGCTCACTGAAATAACACTGTCTCTCCTTTGCAACTCATTCATCACGGATTCTAATAATTTGCTGTCCTGTGGTCCACGACTAATAAGACCTAATGGTGTTGTGTGTGTGTGTGTGTGTGTGTGTGTGTGTATTAGGATGCAGGAGGAACTGCACCGCTTTGGTCCTTGAATAATCACCCTCAGTGGAGCAACAAAAGGCTGCAGCTCTTCTGGAAAAACAAATAGGGCTCATCAAAAACCACACAGAAAACTTCTAAGGCACCGGAGTAATGTTAATAGATAAACTGTCAAAAGATAAGGAAAGAATATGCAATGCCTCATAAAGCCTAAGTCTTTGGCAAGTAATAATCTGAGACTCAGAAATCTGTCCATGTTGGTCACAAGCACTTCAAGTAGAAAATGCTTAAGGAGAAAATAAAAGTTTTTATTTGGGTTTCAAAAAGAACTAATGCGCACAAAGCATGCTAATTTATAAGACGGTTGCAGCCTCACATAAGAGTTGAAATGGCTCAAACGATTGTGACCTTTTTCCACAAGCACCCAAAGCTACAGATATCAGTTATCTATAATGAGAAAGCCTGGCCATAAATCTAGGGTTTTACAGGCGAAATTGGAGTGCAGTGGTGCAACAATGGAAACCCAGTGGGCGATACACAGATAGAGAACCAAGCATACTGCACATCTGGGAAACTGCACCCCCCCATTTAAAGTGATCCACACTGAACATGAATTGAACTCAAGTTGTTAAGTTTCTCAGTAATTGCTCCCCTTGATTAAATAAAAGGGGGATATCAGAAAGCTAATCTTACACAATAAACATACCATGGTCAAAACATGTAATTTAACACTAGAACCGCCACGGGGTAAATTTTACCCGTGGCTGTTTTATTTTTGATATTTTACTATGTAAAAAAGGTGACATGGACATTTGTCAGGTGGAGGTGATTTTAAAACTCCTCCATCAAAAATAAAAGAGATATTCAAGCACACCGCAGTATTACAGGTAAACATAATTTCTGTGCTGTCTGTAATAAGTAGGCCGTCACCTCCCCTGCAGTGTATTTTGCTGCTGTACTGATGATGGATGTTAGCTGGTCTTAGCCTATGTGTGTGTGTGTGTGTGTATTAGGATGCAGGAGGAACTGCACCGCTTTGGTCCTTGAATAATCACCCTCAGTGGAGCAACAAAAGGCTGCAGCTCTTCTGGAAAAACAAATAGGGCTCATCAAAAACCACACAGAAAACTTCTAAGGCACCGGAGTAATGTTAATAGATAAACTGTCAAAAGATAAGGAAAGAATATGCAATGCCTCATAAAGCCTAAGTCTTTGGCAAGTAATAATCTGAGACTCAGAAATCTGTCCATGTTGGTCACAAGCACTTCAAGTAGAAAATGCTTAAGGAGAAAATAAAAGTTTTTATTTGGGTTTCAAAAAGAACTAATGCGCACAAAGCATGCTAATTTATAAGACGGTTGCAGCCTCACATAAGAGTTGAAATGGCTCAAACGATTGTGACCTTTTTCCACAAGCACCCAAAGCTACAGATATCAGTTATCTATAATGAGAAAGCCTGGCCATAAATCTAGGGTTTTACAGGCGAAATTGGAGTGCAGTGGTGCAACAATGGAAACCCAGTGGGCGATACACAGATAGAGAACCAAGCATACTGCACATCTGGGAAACTGCACCCCCCCATTTAAAGTGATCCACACTGAACATGAATTGAACTCAAGTTGTTAAGTTTCTCAGTAATTGCTCCCCTTGATTAAATAAAAAGGGGGATATCAGAAAGCTAATCTTACACAATAAACATACCATGGTCAAAACATGTAATTTAACACTAGAACCGCCACGGGGTAAATTTTACCCGTGGCTGTTTTTCAAATGTACATAACAGATTTTCAATAAAACATTCAAGTCTCCCAGTCATTGACTTTTACTAAAATTGTGTAATTTACAATCCCCTGGTGTTAAAAATTGTTTAGATAAAACCAGATAAAACGTGACATTTATACCTATAAGCGCGGGTCAAATTTATCCACTATATAATGCCTGTATTTTCGCATTTCGTCATTTTCGCGCCGCTTATGTTTTAACATTATGCATTGATAGGCAACGCCTTTCACTCACTGAATTAGCGGTTATCAGTTTCATAAAAAATTCACAATGAGTAAAAGAAGACGATTTATGGATGCCAAAGAGGTATTAGAAGCACTGAATGATAAGTGATGCGTCCTGGGACTCGGCATCTGACGGCTCATCTGACAGTGATCCAGATATCATATTTAGATGTTTTAGCCTACTCATAAATGTTCAAACTTTGGATTCATTAGGCTATTTAATTTTTGTTTTGACATTTCTATCATTTATTGTTCGCTACTGTGTTGCTATTTATTCTTAATGGATATAATCATCGCATCATACATCCTATGTATGGTGAATTATTATTGCTCATTATTGTCTATAGGCTATTTTAGTAATTTAAATAACATTAGTTATCTTAATATATTGATTAATGACATTGTATTGTAATTTTTCACCACCCAAATATGTATTTTAGGGGTGCTCCGATCAGGATTTTTGTGGCGGATCACCGATCGCCGGTCACAGAAAGCAGTATCTGCCGATACCGATCACCGATACTAGGGATGCACCGATACCACTTTTTCCAGTACTCGTCCGATGCCGATACTTTTATTTTTGGTACTTGCCGGTACCGATACCGATATTTTTATTGCATTTGTACATTTTTTAAATATTGGGTACAGAAACCAAGAGTATGTATAATGTTAGTTGGTTAACTTCATTTATCAAATAGATACAGTCAAACCAAAATTTATTTAGGGGTGCTCCGATCAGGGTTTTTGACGCCGATCACAGAAAGCAGTATCTGCCGATACCGATCACCGATACCAATCTTTTTAAAGCCTTCTTTTATCATTTATAACTATTTATAGTGATACTCTATAAATAAAAAAATAAAAAAGATTTTTAGACATTTATTCAGGGCCTGAATTTCATTTTTGAAAATTGGGGGAATTCCTCTCTTAGGTGACTCTTGTGAGAGGGGAAGCAGGAGTCCGCTACTGATCCGTGGCTCTTTACCACAAACATAACATTTATCCATTATTTTGATTTCAAATCCAAACATTGCCACTGAAAATGCTTTTTCAGCATTGCAATTCTTTTTTTACACAGTACAGTAATACAGTCTTTCACAGACATGTTTAAACACAATAAATATAAGCAACACATTATTCAATGCTTTTTACTTTTGCATTTACTTCTAGATTTATATATTACGTTGCTCAAGCAAGTGGCAAAACATTTAAACTACTTTTCTTACGTTATCACAAACTTACCATTGATAGAAATAGTCAGTTCTACTGCCTTTTCTTTTGCATTTGTGAATAATTCATTCAAAAGAATCAACACAAAGTTATCTGTTCATGAATCAAACTACACCGAATGGCTGTAAAAATATGGCAGAAATAGTATGAATAGTATGCTAATCCAAAGTCATTAATTCAATAAAAGAATCAGCTCACAACAGTCATTTGTTCATAATTTGGACTTTACCAATCCCACTTTTCTATACAAGCTTTTTTTTTGAGAATTCGAATGAAAATAACTTTGTGGTGAACAAAAAGCTAGCAATATTCTGGCATCCTGTTTCATAGTTTAAACACTTAAAGAAGAATGTCTATAATTGACCTCTATTACACATTACAAAGCACAATTTTGTCTTTCCCAATGGTCTAATTTTTTTAGGACAAAATGTGAACATTTGCTATTTTCCAATACAATTATTGTTCGATCATTATGAAGGACTACTTTAACAGAGAGAATGGTTTATCACATAATTTCACAATTATTCATAGTAACAAAAGTACTGACCACACCATTGGAGAATACATTCAAATAATGAAATACTAAATATGTAGAAATAAGTCTGATAGGCCTTAATGCCTTTACAGATTCACTGCTCTCCAAATAAGGGTATTTTAGTTAGACATCTTAAGTGAAACAATGTTACGAAAATTATTCCTCACCCTCAAGTCATCGGACAAACAGAACAAACAAACAAACAGAGACAAGAGACAAAGTGAACAAACAGTAGACTGACAGAATGAACAAACAATCAAAAGTCAGACAATGACAGGGAGTGAACAAACAATGGACAGACAGAACAAACAAATGAAAGGCAGACAGATTCAATAAATTACAGAATAAAAGATAGAACAAACAAAATACAAAATGAGAGTGAACAATCAGTCAAACAAACCACAAATGAACAAGTGAAAGGCAGACAGACTGAATAAATGACAGACAGAATTACAGATATACAGGTGTATCTCAATAAATTAGAATGTCGTGGAAAAGTTCATTTATTTCAGTAATTCAACTCAAATTGTGAAACTCATGTATTAAATAAATTCAATGCACACAGACTGAAGTAGTTTAAGTCTTTGGTTCTTTTAATTGTGATGATTTTGGCTCACATTTAACAAAAACCCACCAACTCACTATCTCAACACATTAGAATACTGCATAAGATGAATAAAAAAACAT
>NW_015644614.1:35757-43456 GCF_001515625.1 Sinocyclocheilus rhinocerous | reverse complement strand
TTCGAATTGAGATCGGGAGGTCATTCCACCAGCTGGGCACAGTCCAGGAAAAGGTCCGTGATAGAGATTTTGTGCCTCTTTGGGATGGCACCACAAGGTGTTGTTCACTTGCAGAACGCAATATATATATATATATATATTTATTTCAGTAATTCAACTCAAATTGTGAAACTCGTGTATTAAATAAATTCAGTGCACACAGACTGAAGTAGTTTAAGTCTTTGGTTCTTTTAATTGTGATGATTTTGGTTCACATTTAACAAAAACCCACCAATTCACTGTCTCAACAAATTAGAATATGGTGACATGCCAATCAGCTAATCAACTCAAAACACCTGCAAAGGTTTCCTGAGCCTTCAAAATGGTCTCTCAGTTTGGTTCACTAGGCTATACAATCATGGGGAAGACTGCTGATCTGACAGTTGTCCAGAAGACAATCATTGACACCCTTCACAAGGAGGGTAAGCCACAAACATTCATTGTCAAAGAAGCTGGCTGTTCACAGAGTGCTGTATCCAAGTATGTTAACAGAAAGTTGAGTGGAAGGAAAAAGATGCACAACCAACCGAGAGAACCGCAGCCTTATGAGGATTGTCAAGCAAAATCTATTCAAGAATTTGAGTGAACTTCACAAGGAATGGACTGAGGCTGGGGTCAAGGCATCAAGAGCCACCACACACAGACGTGTCAAGGAATTTGGCTACAGTTGTCGTATTCCTCTTGTTAAGCCACTTCTGAACCACAGACAACGTCAGAGGCGTCTTACCTGGGCTAAGGAGAAGAAGAACTGGACTGTTGCCCAGTGGTCCAAAGTCGTCTTTTCAGATGAGAGCAAGTTTTGTATTTCATTTGGAAACCAAGGTCCTAGAGTCTGGAGGAAGGGTGGAGAAGCTCATAGCCCAAGTTGCTTGAAGTCCAGTGTTAAGTTTCCACAGTCTGTGATGATTTGGGGTGCAATGTCATCTGCTGGTGTTGGTCCATTGTGTTTTTTGAAAACCAACGTTACTGCACCCGTTTACCAAGAAATTTTGGAGCACTTCATGTTTCCTTCTGCTGACCAGCTTTTTGAAGATGCTGATTTCATTTTCCAGCAGGATTTGGCACCTGCTCACACTGCCAAAAGCACCAAAAGTTGGTTAAATGACCATGGTGTTGGTGTGCTTGACTGGCCAGCAAACTCACCAGACCTGAACCCCATAGAGAATCTATGGGGTATTGTCAAGAGGAAAATGAGAAACAAGAGATCAAAAAATGCAGATGAGCTGAAGGCCGCTGTCAAAGAAACCTGGGCTTCCATACCACCTCAGTAGTGCCACAAACTGATCACCTCCATGCCACGCTGAATTGAGGCAGTAATTAAAGCAAATGGAGCCCCTACCAAGTATTGAGTACATGTAGAGTAAATGAACATACTTTCCAGAAGGCCAACAATTCACTAAAAATGTTTTTTTTATTGGTCTTATGGAGTATTCTAATTTGTTGAGATAGTGAGTTGGTGGGTTTTTGTTAAATGTGAGCCAAAATCATCACAATTAAAAGAACCAAAGACTTAAACTACTTCAGTCTGTGTGCACTGAATTTATTTAATACACGAGTTTCACAATTTGAGTTGACTTACTGAAATAAATGAACTTTTCCACGACATTCTAATTTATTGAGATGCACCTGTATACAGGTAGATAGAACAACAAAATGAATGACAGACAGATGAAAATGACAGTGAACAATTGGTTGAGCAAACAACAGACAGCAAGGAAGAACAACAAAGAGAACGAAAGACAGAACAAGCAAAGTAGCAAAGAATAGAAAGATAGACAGACAGGCAGCAAAGAAATAACTTTGCCAATTTAAAACTAAACTCAAATCCTCAATGTCACACTGATCACATGGAAACACACAGTATAAATAAATTAACCTTAAAGACTTGGGACGTTCATTAACTCAGGATTCATTCAGCTGATGACATGGGGGCTGAGGAGACATAATAAGGCCGTTTGTGACACATCGATCCAGCACAATGAGGCAAGGATGGCACAAAGGAGCCTCTGCAAGATTACGACGTAATGAGTGAGTGATCAAACTGAGAGAGACAAAGAGGGAAGGAAAGTCAGAGCAGGGAGAATAACAGGCGAGGTGGTTCAGGAGGTTGGCTGTTTGTCTTGTCTGGTTATGGTGACATGCATGGATGAGTCAAACACAATCTTCTAAGCGACAAAACCACAGGTTCAGCCTCCGCTTTGTCTGGCAGTGTTCACACCTATATCTGCCAAGTGCTGGAATGAGAGGGTGAGAGGATGAGAGAGTATGAGTCTGAATGCAAACTGGACCACAGAGACCCCTTGGAACTGATCTGGCAATAAGACTGACATTATAGAGTTGGCAATGTGGGGAAAAACTTTTAGTGAGGCAAATTAAAGCAAGACCCTGGTGAACATAGGAGCCCCATGCAAATGTGGCTACCACACCTTTTGACAGTCTAGCACAAACAATGACAATTTAACAGCACAGCTCTACAAATGACTGTGATTTAGCAGTTTTCAAAACATGAATAAACAGTGACGACATTTTGAAATAAATTAATTAATTAAAAAAAAATTTCTGTGACCCTGTGACAACTGGTTCGGAGAATGGATGGATGAATATAATAAATTATATATAAATAAAATATAATATTAATAAATTGTGAAACTTTATAATATAATATAATTTTTAAGAAATAATAAAAGTATCATTGTATGTATGGATAGCACTGTTATTGTATTTTTTAAATATATACAGACAGGACAAAAAAAGAGAATCAAGTCATTGACCCATCAGTGTCAGTGGATGTCTGTTAAATTGGAAAGAAGACTAATCATTTGCATTCTCCTCCTCTATGAATAATTAAACTCTGGGCACCTACCCAGAGTCTTGTCCTTTACCTCGTCTACAGACTCCACCCAGAGCAGAAACAGCAGCCAAATGATCGGCTAATACTTTCAATCCTCCAAGAGAGACAAGACATAGGGTATAAATGGGTAATTAGCCACTAATCACTATGGAACCGGGATTACTAGGCATTACATGTTGGACACAAGTCTTTGCTTAGTATGTGCATGTATAGTTATGGATGCACACAGAAATCCACAAAGCCGAATATACATTTGCAGTGTTTGTATACCTGCATCACTGTGATGACTATGAAGACCTATATAACTACTGTTAAATAACTCTTGTTCTTCAACTTTCCTGAAGCTTACAGCCCTCGCTTGTGTAGGTAAAACAAATAGTATGAGCCTGACAACACGCATTACATTACGTATTTCATGGCACACTCGTTTTATACGTATTTGGCGCCACCTATTGTTGTGGGTGTATTATTGACATGTCAAAGTCTAGACCCCGAATATAAGACGACCGCGTTTTTTCAGATGTATTTCCAAGAAAAAAATATCGTCTTATATTCGGGACAATACGGTAATTCTATGCTACATTTCTCTGCTGTGCTCAGCACAGCACCTCTCAGCTGAAAGCAGCAGGACATCAGGCCTGAGATGTATGAGTGCAACTTTACAATTTCCAATCGCACAGGATGCCAGGCATACACACATAATCACACTCTCTCTCTCACACACACACACACACACACACACACACACACAAGTCTATTGGGATGGGGAAATAGCTGATTAAACCAACTGTGTGCTGAATCTGAATGTTTCTGTCTCTTCTTCACAGTATGACAGATGGGCAAGTGAGGAAAGAAGGAAGAGGAGATGGTGTGGGCAGTGCGTGAGAAAAAGTCTCAGTACAGCTTGCCAAAAACACACTGTGTCAGCCAATATCCCAATACAATGTGCTTTTAGTCTGAATTATCTTCCTTTTATTTAGGTTTGTTTCATTAAAAAAAAAAACTAAAGAAGGAGAATTAAAAATCTTAAGCCTATATAAATGGTTACAGTAAACAGTTAGCAGTCTTTATGTAAAGCTCACTATTATTTATACTAACATATATATTTATTCATTTTGCAGATGCTTTTATCTGAATTGACTTTGGGATCTGAATAAAACAGCAGAATGGATTAACACATGTGAGAAAACAATACAAGCAGTGCTACCAATGACAAATTAATAATAATAATAACAATAACCTATAAATAATAATGACTCCAGTGACAGCAATCAAGTAATGTTGATGAATAAGTACGCTATCAAACATAAATCAATCAATAATAACACATATGATGTGTCTTGGAATGTCTATAATTGCATATAATCAACTGAAAGAAGTAAAATACTTGGCTCTCTAATAATAACAACAACTTACTGTTATTTTCAATTCAGGTAATGTTTCTGAACTAGGTTAACATACATGCCTATAATTGTATATAATTAACTGAAAACAAGTAAAATACTTAATGTTGGCTCCAACACACACACACAAACTTACAGCCAAGATAAATACTTACACACACACACATCAGAAATCAAACAGATGGAAAGACAGAAGGTACGGATGAGAGTAGGCTTTTCCATGTTCCAAGCATTTGCATACACGCTCACACACAAACACAAAGTACAAAAAAAAATTCCTCTGTCTGGTCCAGAGCTTCACACAAGTGTATAAAATAGGGAAATTCTTGAGTAATAAATGAGTGCTTGTTCTGCACCTAATTAGTTGACTAGTAAAACACTAATATTGCAGATTGATTTTCCTTTGCAAACTTTGTCTATCAAAGGCAACAATGAAAGGCTTTCCACACTGATCTCTGAAATGAATTCATTGGACAGTGCTGTGGATGTGCGACATTGAGGTGATGGAAGGTGCATTCACATGCAGCGATTTTCATTCTTACCACCATTCATTCTCATGAATGCCACCAAGATGAGCATCTTTTATTTTGGAAAGAAAATGTGAAGCACTGCAAGGAACGTCTCTGGTTATACATGTAGCCATGGTTCCCCGAGAGGGAACGAGACGCTGCATCCTCTAGCGGACACTGGGGACTGCTGCCAGCAGGACTGGTGTCTGAAGCACGTGTGAAACAACTCCAATCCCACTGGACCACGAAGCACGTGACATCACAGGCGGGCGCCCGGATGTATAAGAGAGCACCTGCAGAATACGTCACCAACTTAGTTGTCTGAAGGGGATGTGAAAACAGGCAAGCCCTAGCCATTGCAACGGGACGCAGTGTCTCATTCCCTCTCAGGGAACCATGGTTACATGCGCAACCTGAGACATTCTCCTTCTAGGGAACTCATGCTGCGTCCTCTTGCGGACACTATGGGGAACGGTATGCCCATTAAGCCTGTTCACCTGGTCTGAGAGCACCAATGGAAGTGACAGACATACACACCGAACCTTCCCTCGGAAAGGGGGCAAGCCACTGACTCCTGGGGCCACTAACATAACTTGGAAAAATGAGGAACCCAACCAATCAGGGACATCCCCATTAACCAAGCTAAGAACACAGCTATCCTCAGAAGGCTATGTTACAATAAGCCAAAGCATGGGGGGGGGGATCAAAGCACAGTTTAGAATAGGAACATTTCTCACCCAACACCTTCCTGAAATTCGATCTCTTCCTCTTAGCGCTCACCCGCCTCTACGCCCAACTACTAGAGGGAAGAGGGGCACGAGTGGCCACATAACTGTTCTGATCCTGCCTATGATCCTCAGATCGAGATGGACCAGCCCCCTCAAAGAAAAAGATAAAAGAGAAAGATTTGGGATGGCGGGGAATGAACTTCCTGAAGGCAGTGACTGTGCCTTTGCCTCCCTGAACTTCTCGACCACCACCGTAACTGAAGTGCTGAAAAGCCCGTAAGGCGAAAGCGGAGCATCAAGAAGTAAGGCTTTCTCCTTCCTCCCCATGTCTGCAAGATTTAACCACAAATGCCTCTCCGTAGCCACCACTGCTGCCATCGCACACCCAATGACAGCAGCAGTCTGTTTAGTGGCGTGAAGAGCCAAGTCTGTGGTGCAGCGCAGTTCCTCAACTGCCTCAGGGGACAAACGCGAACGGATCATTTTCATTGAGAATTTCTCACGAGCGCATTCAGAGCCTTCGAGCACCAAACGCGTGTGCACCTCACCATGACACATTACACAAAGATCATGTGGCACGGAGGAACACACTTTCTAAAACACTCACTTGCCTTGGTTTTCTCCATAATGCCTTCACATGCACCGTCAAACAAATGGCTCCTGAAGACAACAAATGTTGGTGACATATTCGGCAGGCGCCCTCAGTCACGGGCTACATGGGCCAGTGGGATTGGAGTTGTTTCACATGTGCTTCATACACCGGTCCTGCTGTCGGCAGTCCCCATAGTTCCCACTAGAGGATGCAGTGCGAGTTCCCTAGAAGGGGAACTTGGTAACTTACCAAACCAGTATCTGTGTCCCTGTGACCTCTGTGCTGTGCTGGCAGAGTGCATTCTCTCAACAGCAGGCACTGCTGCTAACAGACCACTTCTTTTTCAGAATAAATGTGAAATATAGATTTAATGTTTTTATTTATGATGTTTATTAGAAGTTAAAAGAGTATGAGATGCTGAAGTTAGCTTAATTTCTAACTGTTAAGGGTAATGTAATACACCAAACTTCTGAACGGTAGCGCAAGTTTTGTTTTGTTTTTGTTTTTCAAAGAAGAAATTAATAAAGAAATTAACACTTTTATTCAGCAAGGATGCATTAAATGGGTCACGTTGCAGTAAAGACTTTTAAATTGTTAAAAATATATATTTTAAAACATTTTAAAAAAAGAAGAAGAAAATAAAGGTATAAAAAGTATTAAAATGTTCAAATGAAAAAAATATATAATATTTTAAAATATTTTAAATAAATGGTGTTATTTTTAGAAAATATATTAAAAACACACATAATAAAGGTATAAACAGTATTACAAATGTTATTAAATACTATTAAACAATATTTTAAAATAATATAAATGCTGTTCTTTTAAACTTTCTTATCATCAAATCTTGAAAAAAAATTATTATGGTTCCCAAAAAATATTAAGCAGAAACATGAGCATATTAGAATGATTTTTTGAAGGAACATGTGACACTGAAGACTGGAGTAATGGCTGCTGAAAATTCAGCTTTGCGTCACAGGAATCAATTACATATTTGAAATATATTTAAATACTAGAAAACAGATCATTTAAATTGTTATAATATTTCACAATATTACAATATTACAGTTTTTTATTCAATAAATGCAGCCTTGGTGAGCATAAGAGATTTCTTTCAAAAACACTTAAAAAAAATCTTACCAGCCCCAAACTTGAATGGTAATGTATAGGGATGGGTATCGTTAAAGGGGTCATATGATGCTGCTAAAAAGAACATTATTTTGTGTATTTGGTGTAATGAAATGTGTTTATGCGGTTTAAAGTTAAAAAAACACATTATTTTCCACATACTGTACATTATTGTTTCTCCTCTATGCCCCGCCTTTCTGAAACGCGTCGATTTTTACAAAGCTCATCAGTCTGAAAAGCAAGGTGTGCTGTGATTGACCAGCTATCCAGTGCGTTGTGATTGGCCAAATACCTCAAGCGTGAGACGGAAATCTTACGCCCCTCACCATACTGTGATGATGCCCTCTCCGGCCGGAGCGACGAGACAAAAACATTAAAACCCATTATAAACGAGGCATTTGTTGCATCCAGTGGAGACATAATTACAGATTATAATGACTGTTTACCAT
>NW_015644614.1:13868-35550 GCF_001515625.1 Sinocyclocheilus rhinocerous | reverse complement strand
ATAGAATTTGCAAGATAATGTATATATAGCAATAATAAATGTTTGTGTGTTTTATTAATTTCTCCAGTACCGATAGCAGAACCGTTAACGTCAGAGCTTATCGATACTCCGGTCTTTCATAATTTAGCCCCGGGACCGATTAAATACCGGGTTTCGGTACCCATCCCTAGTAATGTATGTCATATTTGTTATTTATAAAATATTTTAATTTACAGTTTTAATGACCCGTTTTAAAGCTGTTAGAGTAATCAAGAACAAAATTCTTCAAAATTCCCCTCACTTGTGCACACTATTGTTTCTAGTACTCAAATCCTCTCTTTTCCTCTGCTTTGACTGGCTAAAGTTCGCAGTGTTTGGCAGGTGGATAGTGGGATGGGGAGAGTGTATCTGGGTCACTAGAAGCCATGCATCCCAAGTCTGCCACCAGCCAAGAGAAAAGATTTCCTTTTCTTTTTCCCTCTCTTTCTTTAATCTGCCTTTCTTGACGGGAGCATCAGAATTTTGGCCCCTTACCCCCAGAATGCAGCATAAGCTGTTACCAAAGAGTGAGACAGACGTGCACAGCAGGTGGAGTGGGCGGAAGTGATGAAGAGAGAGGAAAAGAAGAAAAACTCATGCAGGAAAAAGGCTGGAAAAACACAGAAAGGTAACCAAGAAGAGAGAGAGAGAGATCTTCTTCTGCTTGTCACTTTCTTTCACAATTCTCTCTTCACATCCCTCTCCTTTCATCTCTGCCTGTAGCAGGTGTGTTATGTTGATGCGTGAGAAAGCATCATACAGGCCCTGAGAGCTCTCTATGTTTAAAATAGCTCTGACTGGAAAACATGAACACACTTAAAACATTCTCCTCAAAAACGCACCTGCACCTCCCACGAGCGGCCCTGATGCATTTCCACTCTCAACCCTCCTCCTGCACATTTGCTCTTTTCCCACTCTCTGTTCTTTTTTCGGTCCCTCTCATTTGTTTAAAGCCACTGATTTGTCTGTGGGAAAATGACGAGGATGAGAGAAAGATAGAAAGTGCAGAGAAAGAGTAAGCACAAAATATCACCGTAATATTCATACTTTGAATATTCACACTGCTATCCAGCAAAGTATTCGCATTACTCCTCCATTTAAGACTCCTGTTTTAACAACCTCTCTAATCTCTTCCTCGGTCCATCTATCCCTAGCGAGGTGTGTCTCACAGGGTTTATTAACATCGAGTTTACAGCATAAATAGTGTTACAGTAGACAAACACACACCCGACATACAGCATGCATGCACAAACACACACTCTTACAAAGAAGCACATAATTGCCGATTTGTATTAGAAGAAAAAAAGAAAAGAAAAATGCTATTTTTATTCACCTAGAATTCCCTAATTTAGATGGAATTTATTGCACAGTAATTACGGTTATTTAAAATAATTGCAGGTGATTGCGTAATGAGTTGCAAAAGGCCTACTGACAGCAATTTGCAGATAAAGCAACTAAATGTCTTTTTTTGGTGATCAGAGGCTAAATGAGCGATGGAAACCACTGAGCAGAGTTAAGCTATATGCAAATGCACAGCAATACTTCAAGATATAGCAACTGCTAGTGTGATACAGCAACAACCAATGTAGTTTATGCACTGCATTATGTAGTTGTATACTGCAGTTAAGTAGGAAGAGCATCAAACAGTGCAGTGATTTTCAGCAATTAAATGGTATCTTGACTGAACTGAAAGGCTCTGCATAGGCAGGAACTCTTTGGACGATTCCTCACATGCAACACAAATAATGCCACTATTATCACCACAGCCGAAAACCCTTTAGCTACTAGCTCAGTATGGGGAAGAGTTGAGTTTACACATGGCAGGTGGTCTGAGATAATGGACAGGACATTCAGTCCGCCATGCTTTGTGTCAGTCTATATGCAACAGTCTCAATCACAGCCCTTACAGACTGATTTTCCACAGTCTGTAATCAATGATATATTGAAGCAGTGCTGTGAAATAAAGGGCTCTCTGGATTCATGTCCAGAAGGTCACTGCCTTTAAGAACGCCACTGAGAACAATTGAGAAGTTGTTAACCGAATCGTATTCTTCACTTAAAAGGCCGCTCACTAATTTACTTTGTCTCACGGCTACTGTCGCTGATGTGCTTTGTCTCGCTCTCGAACACTTTAGGCTTTTCTTCTCTCCTGAAGATTTGACTCACACTTCGGTTGTTAAATCACACGCACAAATGAATCACACACAAATGCACAAGCCCCTGCCTCCTGTACCCAAAGGCACATTTTGACACTTTAATATGTCAGAAGAAGGAGCCTGACCTGCGACCGCGATTTCTCACAAAGCAAATTCATTCAAGCTCTCGTGTCCTGAAAATGCTATTCCCACAATTCTTAGCCTTCCTCTCTCTCACTCTTTTTCCAACTGTCCTGAAAATTTTTTTTTTTTTACAAAAAGCAATCATGTGATCTGACAGTTCTTTTGACCAAAACATCCTGTTCCAATGTCCAAGAACGTACCTCATGCAACAATTTAATGATTTGAATGTGAAATGTCAGCTGATTAGCAGTGGCACTTGCGAATTAGATCATCATTTGCCATCTTTATAACCATCACTCATTCCAGTGTTTCACTGACATCCTATTTGCTTTGACGCATGAAAATAAATGCTTACGTTCACATAAACACACATTCAGCTGTCTCAGTGTTTACCATCTGGGTGGAGATAGTAAAAAGGATCAATCTCATTAGAAAAGCATTGACGGTAGAGACAGCAGAGCCGCCATCATGAGTATGGCTTCTCCGGTTAGTAATTCAATAAGTGGTTTGTAAGCCCCTGCATTAATTTAATTTAATTAGGCAATTTTGTCTCTTGATATCTCTGGTCCTGTTTTGCAGGAGAAAGGATTACCCATCAGGCATTGCTTTGGGTCCGCTACATCTCTTTATGATGCAGAAGCCACTGATCCATGACTACAACGACAGTATTGAGCAGTAGGTCTGGTCAATACAACAACAAATCTGAGTGAAACATCTGGTTAAAGCATCTACAGGCATGTGTGTTGAGTTATTCAGCAATCCTTTGGAATCTAGTTTTCAACTAATAGTAAAAGGTAATTTTATCTCACAATTGCAACTTTGCAATTGCTACTCTCACAATAAGGCTTCATACTGTGCAACTGCAACTTTGTTTGTTGTAAGTAACTGCTGCGTTATGATTGCTGTTATAATGTAACTTTATACCTTGCGATGCAACTTCATATCGTGCATAACTGTTACCATTTTTCTTGTAATAATTACTTCATATCTCATAACATGACTACATCTTATGATGTGACTTTATAACCCACAACTGCAACATTTTATCTGCTACTTTGTATATCATAATGTAACTTTCTATCTTGCAACTGCGACTTTATTTCTCATAACTGTGACTTAGATCTCACAGTGTGACTTTATTTCTCATTTAAATCTCACTTCCCACAATTACCCATTATTTTCCACTCCTCTGTATAAATGCGCTTTCATCCACTAACTTCCCAATTACACATACAAATTGAAAGTCCATGACACCGAATCAAGATTCAGGCTTCACCTGTCCTGTATTTACCTCGTTTGCGCCAATTTGCAGCCAGTTTCACCTGTCATTTGCTTCATCACCCTCCAAACCAGTACTAAATTCACTGGGGAACGAAGTGAATCAATCTGGATGATAACCTCACTATTATAGTCTCCTCTGCTGGACAGATGAAAGAGAATATTTTAGAAGGGTACTTAAGCTCATTTTCTGAAATTAGTGTTACTTTGCAAAGAAGTCCGAGCAGACGTTTGGCACATTTCTGCAGAGAGATGAAGGCCTTGCCTCTGTCCATTCCAAACACCATCCTTGCTCTCTTTTCATGCCCTAAGCTTCAAGCTCTTTTCTTTTTCTCCCTCCCGTTTCTGAAACTACAAAGTAAGCCGCTGAGATATTTGTGGGAATGATATATAGCAGGTGAGTAGAACTGTCAAAAGGGCAAAACAAGTTCTAGGAGAAAGTTACTAGCAACTTACAAATCAAGAAAGAACAGAAACACAGGTCCTTACTAAATTAATTCTTAGACATTTCAGTATCTGACAGGAAGATATTGTGCAATGGTTAAAGGGGTCCTATTATGCTCTTTTACAAAGTCTTGATTTTGTTTTGGGGGTGTACTAGAACTAGGGCTGGGTATCGTTCAAAAATTTTAGATATCGATACCGATACCTTGTGTAGGGCTTTTCAACTCAAAAAGGGAAATATTTATGACGAATTATAACTGGTCTAGTCGAACACACCGGCTAGTGCTGCAGGCTTATTGACTCACTGACGCTGATGAGATTAACCCCTTAGGTATCGAAATTTGGTACCGAACGACGAGACGTTTTTCGATACTCGGTGCCTAAAAAGTATCGAACTCGATACCCAGCCCTAACTAGAACAGGCTCTCATACTAAGTTGTTCGAAAAACACATTATTTTTCACATATTTTACATTACAACACCTCTCTCCCCAGTCTGGCATGAACGGCTCGAATAGTTCCTGTATCAAATGAAGGCCCGCCTTCTGAAATACGAAATGTGCTGTGATTGGTTAACTGGGCCAGTGTGTGTTGTGATTGGCTCCACTCAGCGCCTGGTTATGGTAAATAATTAATCAGGGTAATGGAGATGAATGTTAATTACAGCAGAATCTCTTGCTCATTTGCCAAGTCCATATCTCTGCCAAATGGAAGAACAAAAATGTAAATGGTGAATAAAATGACAATTAGTCAAGACCTCAGCATGTAACCATCTCTGTTAACATTCACATCACTGCAGGCTCTGAAATAAGCGCTCTAAGATTAGTTTATATGCTCCGGTATGCAGCATATGCTACATGGAGGAAAGACAAACACTTATTATCACCGCCTGCTTTTATTTGTTAATATTAGGGCTTTCCATTTAACAAATAATTACAGAAATAAACACACACACACACACATACATACATACATAGAGAGAGAGGGTATAGAAAAGAATCACCCCTCTTTAAAATTATCACATAAATGTCAATAATCGCATTATGTTGCTTTGCAGCCTGAAATGAAGATGGACACAGTTTTTGTTTTATCCAGCTGTATTTACTCAGTGCAACTTATAACATCCAAGTGAAAGATACAACACCAACATGTCAGAAAAAAACAAAAAACAATCACGGAGTTGGAAAAAGGATCGGCCTTTAGTCTGTTGGGATTTTTTTTTTTTATGCAGCATCTTAAAAAACATGGTACGAGACTGAAAAACAACAAGACGTACTGATTCATTGAAATTAAGTTGATGAATTAACAGGCATATCATGTAATTAATTCCTTAAAAAAGGTTTAATCAATTGACAGGCCTAGTCTGTTCTCTAAACTTGCCCACCTGGCAGCCAGATCAGTGTGCTCTCACAAAGATCAGACATGCTGTAATCTAATTACTGAAGCAGTGCAGCCTACATTACTGACTAGCTGTAAAGTTTGTTCTGCAGTCGTGCTGAGAGGTCCGGCTGGAGTGGATAGACCTGCTCTGCACTCATTAAAGCAGCTAAGCACCACCTGGGTTCTGCTCTTAAAGCTCACTAGACTGGACATGCAAATTCTGCCATCTTTTACCTTAATGTTCTTCCAATCCTGTATGTGTTATTTTGCAGAATGTCTGAGCTGCTCTTTTCCATACTGAATGGGGATTGGGGGAAACCGCAAAATAAAAATATTATACTATTATTATCTTTTATTTAATATTGTTTTCAGTTTTTGGACAATATTTAACATATCCTGACGTGATCAGAGGAACCATCATTAATATGCACCAATATATTAAAAAACAGAAATGTTTATTGTTATATTTAAAACACACACACTTATACATTTCACACAATTATACTAATACATTTTAACATGTTAAAAATTTCACACTGACACAGAAGTTGAAAAGTTGATTTAGTTGAAAGTCTACAGGTTGAGAGTCTACAGTCTACAGAAGTCTACAGGAAAATTGAGTTTTCAGAAAACTAAATGGCCAAATAAAAAGTGCATTAAAATCACTGCAATATTCACTGTTGCTTAGGATTTTTTTATTATTATTGTGAATAAAATCATCAAAAATTTAATATGAACATTCAATATATCGCTCAGCTCTACTTATGTGGTTTGAAATCTTTGAGTAAAATCTGCGTTGCATCGTGCCGCGTAAACATAAAACCCTGTCTGCATTTGTGATCAGAGAAATGACAAACAACAAGTGCTATTCTACACTGCCCAAAACTCGCGTTTGAATCATCAGTGGCAAATGATAAAAGAAAATGTACTTACGTGAGTCAGAACTGCCGGCATTTTAGTCTAACGTTACTCTCCCAGGATCAGTAAACAGTCCTCCATAAAATGTGCTGCACACATCTGAATATTTGGGTTGAAGTGTTCTGGAACAGTGTTGTAAATACAACTTAACCACTGATTTCTAGTTGTGTCCTCTTTTGGAAGGCCAAACAAAGTAGTTTCGCTTTCACAACGAAAAACACAGTGGCCTAGCGTGCGGGGATGCCCCGGCTTAGCGTGCGCTGAGGCCGGGATAGAGTGAGCTGAGGCGGGCTGGACTCCGCTTCGTCCACGGTGAAAGCCGATCCGGCGATCCACAGCGCGAATTTGATGTATTTCCTCAGCGACCAGCACAGATCAGCTCCAGGTATGACGAAGCGGATATCGTCCTCTTTTGGAAGATCAAACAAAGTAGTTTCGCTTTCACAACGAAACACACAGCGTCTTCAGGACATGGCGACAGCGGCAACAACAATACTACAGCGAGAATAAAAGTTACGCCTTCTTTCTTTGCGTGAACATTTGGGCGGTGTTATGCAAATCTTCCCACATAGTGAGGTAGATATGTGGGGGCGTGTTCGAACGAGCCGTTTTAGGTAGGTGTGGCTGACTCTTAACTTTGATAAAGAATATCTCTTTGGATTTGAGACTTTAGTCTTTACAACTTTACAGATCTTCTTTATGCACCAAGAGCTTGTAACACTCCAAAGAGAAAGGAAAAAATGAAATCGCATCATATGACCCCTTTAAGAAAAGAACATTGCAGTTTAACCAGATCAACAACTATGTAAGTCTTTTACTTCGGGTTTGAAAGCATATTCCACCATAAAAAAAAATAACCAGCTCTGTGTGGGTACATTATTCAAAACTAAACAGAAAACATAACACAGTATAAACAGTATTAAGCATGCAAACACGAAAAAAAGAAAAGAAAAAAAAAACACTCTGAATAGCATTATTACTGGTGTGCCCTGTGCCGGAGACTTGGGGCCTCACACTAATCTTGCATGGAGACAGGCCTATTGGGGAAGTGTCAGGGTGCTTGCAAACAGAAGGAACGCTTACACGGGCATGAAAATAAAGAAAAGGCGGAAAGGAGGTGATGGGTTCCACAGACCATGCCGGCAAGAAGAGTGAGAAAGAGAGGGAGAGAGAAACACAGGAAGCATTGAGCACAGACTCCTGGAAGTGCTGGCAAGTCAAGAAGATAAAGAGACATTGAGGAACTACTGAGGGCTTTGAAAATGGGAGGATGGGTAAAGTGAGAAAGATACAGGAGGAGAAAAAAAAGGGGAAAGAGACTTTGAACAGTCTTTTGAGGGCCTTCTCGTCCTCAAAAGCTGATTGGCGATCCATTGGGGCTGGGCGATATAGCAAATATTCATGACAGAATTATTATAATATTGCTAGTTATATAAAATTAACCAACACTGTGAATACTGCAAAGTTTTTAATGTATTTGATATTTGCTTTTAAGTTTCCCTTAGACCGTTTTGTGAATGAGTTTGTTTCACTAAGTGAATTGATTCAAATCTGATCCAATGATTTGTGTCACATTTTCATATATTAAAATGTTTTGAAAAAGTATATATTATATCTACGTGTGTGCATAAATATTGATGTTTATAAGTGAAACTGATTAAATAAATATTGCTGTTTTAGTAAACAAACAAATAAATGCAGTTTTCACTGCATTTTATTTCTTATCATTATACTATAGCAAAATCTTCCTTTCTACAATAGTTAATTTATTATAAGATTCTATGTTAGTTCTATATTACATTAAATTACATTTAAATTTATATATTTTTATTTATTTAACATTTTAATTATTAAAAAGTAGCAATAAAACCTTTTTTGTCTTATTTACAGTGCACAGAATAAATAAGAGTAAAAACAGCATTATGTTTACTAAAATCCCTTTTTTCCCTTTCTATGTATCTCAAAACTTCTCACTTTCATCATGACTTTCTCAGTTTACCATCTTATCTCCTTTAAACCACTGCAACTTCCAGGTTCATTTTCTGACCATGTGGTCTGTGTGTGAGAAAGTTGAATTGCTCCCCTACGACTGAATGACAATCGGGAAACACCATTAAAGAAGATTCCACGCTGTGCCACACAAGGCAGAATAAAGCATGCATGCACACACACAAACAAATCTCACCGAGTGGCATAGAAATCTACACACAACTAGTGAAATGTGCAACATCCTCCTAAAACTCAAACCACTGACAGAATACAAATAGTCGTACACCATATCAGTACCATATTGGTTATCAGTCGACATTACCCTATTTTTACATATAAATTATCTCACTTAAAGGGGTCATATGATGCTTTTTTAAAGATCATTATTTTGTGTATTTGGTGTAACAGAATATGTTGACATGCTTTAATGTTCAAAAAAACACATTATTTTTCAAATACTGTACATCACACAGCGTCTCCCTGACATGGCTGCTTCAACACTAACTGCGGTTACTGAAACCACGCCTTCTTTCTTTGCGTGCACATTTGAGCGGCATTACGCAGATATTTTCACATAGTGAGGTAGATATGTGGGGGCGTGTTAGAACGAGCCATTTTAGGGGGGCGTGGCAGAGTCTTAACTTTGATAAAGAATATCTCTTTGGTTTTGAGACTTTGGTTTTTGCTTCTTGCAACTTCAGGGATCTTATCTATGCACAATCAGCTTGTAACACTCCAAAGAGAAAGGAAAACTTGAAAATCGCATCATATGACCCCTTTAAAGTTCATCTTTATTAGTTAACATTATTTATACTGTAATGTTGTTTAGCCTAAATTCACCTGTAGCATTTAAAATGGTTGATTTTAATTTTTAAGCATGCCATAACATGAAAATAATTACTGGCTTATCCGTCTTGGCCAGAATTGGCCCTGTAGCATCCCTAATTGCAAACAGTCTAAGCAAAGATTAAAAAAAGGATCTGACTGTGTGTGTATGTGTGTGTGTGTGTGTGTGTGTGTTCACCTAGTGTAGAAAGCCTCACCCATTGCTCATGTACGTGAGATTTGCATCTATTCAGATTATTTTTAGGCAGACTGCAAAAGTTCCAAAACACCACTGAAAGATTAGTTGAGGTCAAGAGAGACTCTACTTCTCTGTCAGAGAACATAAAAGTTAAGAAAAAAAATACCAAATCTTCAAACATCTTTTTCTATCCTTCAGCAAGGAGAGTGCCATAAAATATACCAACTCTCCATGTCGTAAATATAACTGTGGGAGTCATTGTAACATCCTCATCTCAATGGAGTATCATAGCTACTTAGAGCACATATCACTCCCTGCTGCACTGCTGTGATTTAGGACACTTTTCAGCTAGATTTCCACAGCTGACACAGTACAGGAAACACCGAGGAGAAAGGTAAGGACTCATGTGAATAAATGAGACTGAGAAATGTCTGGCCAAGTTGTAGACAAGCTCAGAAGAATAATAATCTCTGAAGCTGTGTGACACAAAACCACACACACAAACACTGATACCGGCTTACACACATTGGGAGAACATCAGTCACTGCACAGATGGGTATTAGCCAAATGATTTATTTATGAATAACAGGTATTGAAATATTCTTTGGATTCCATTCCGGGCCAAAATTGGGAAAGTGACAAGCGAGCGAGAGCATGAATAACAGAAATGTAAATAAAGCCGAGTCATGGTGAAATATTCTAATCTTGGCAGGAATTAGATGGTCTTAGATATATGCTGTCAGGCACACGGACTGATCAAATAGGAACTGGGATTTTTGGAGTTTGTAGCACCATGACAAATAATACATACATAATATACACACACTATATAAAGGAGCTTGTGAATTATATGTGAAAAAACTAAAGACTGGATGCTTTCTGTTGTGTTGTCACTACTCGCTAAAACACACAGAGCACAACATGCTGTCCACTTCACAAACAAATTTCCAATTGATTCAAAAGATCCATTAAAAAGAATCATTTCAATTGAGCAAATCAGTCTGAAAAGAACACTGAAGTCAACAGACTGAATTGGGCAGACTATAGTGCAGACACTAAGCTCCACTTTCCCTGGTTAACTGTTGCTTGATCAGACTCAGATTTCTATTTTATTTTCAGACAAAGGTGCTAATAAAAAAAAAGGCAAAATGGAAAGGATATCATTAATATATCTGGAATGAATAGTGACATTGCAAAGCATTTTTATCGGACGTAATGCGACTTAAACTGTAAAGACTGCAAATCAAAATCAAAATTTGAGGGAAACGCTTATCACATTGCCTGAAAAGAAAAAAGCCTTACAAGTGATAACATGAGTGAACAGAACTGTTCCCAACATTTCTACAATGCATTCACAGAGGTACTGAGAACTTTACTATCAACACTAAAATGACCTGAACGAATGTTTAAATACAACATTTTGTTATATGTTTATTTGAGAATGTGTGCTGACAATAGTTTGATCCACAGCATTAATCTCAAGATTATTTGTAACAATATGCATTTTTCCATAAAATGGGGTTTAAAATTATCCAAACGCACAGTCAGCTACATACACTTACATTAAGAAAGAGCTAAAGCTTATCTGAGAAAAGTGGCAGACAGCAGCAGCTGCTAAGGTTGATCACTAACGTTTGGGAGGCAGGCTTACTGTTCTAACTCAGATTTTCTGGGAAAATGTTAAAAATTCATAAAAGGTGAGTTCATTTGTAAGAAGAATTATCATGATGAACAAAACGTGAAGGAATCATACATTTTTGTTGGTCACAGAGCTTCTTTTCTGCAATAATATCTATTGGGTTTTTCGTCGAGGGAACCAGGGTGATGCTAACTAGTGGGTTGGCCTACAAAAATCCGTCATCACTGCAGCACCCCATTCAGTGCCACTTACTGCAAAACCAAAATCCTGTAGGAAACACAAAACCAAAGCCTGACATAAGAATGTGTGAGAAGCAGCAATTCTATATTCTTTCTACATCCTCTCTTCTTTTCTACCAGCCTGCCAAACGAATCACTGGCCTGTGGCTGATTGTACTGCACACCTTGATGAGCAGAGACCACCTGGAACATATCAACCACGAGAACACAATGTGGAAAAAAATAGATAAATGAAACAAAAAGCGTGTTATTACCACTTCAGCTGCCCTTCACCAACAGCTACGGAGTGTGCTGGAGGCAGTGTCTTTGTTCACCTCTCCCTTTATTCGGTTTCTGTCTCTCCTTATGTGTCGGTCACATTCCCCACCCCCACTCGCAGAGAACAAACAAGAGTCCCAAGATTTCATGAAACTCACCCAAAAAGCTTATCCACAATATCCAGGCAATATCCACAATATGCAGGCAAAAACACGTACGTCACCTCTCTTTGTTTCTGTCTCTCTCGCTCACCTCGGCTCTATTACCCGATGAGCTTTGTAAAAATCGACGCGTTTCAAAAAGGCGGGGCATAGAGGAGAAACAATAATGTACAGTATGTGGAAAATAATGTGTTTTTTTAACTTTAAACCGCATAAACACATTTCATTACACCAAATACACAAAATAATGTTCTTTTTAGCAGCATCATATGACCCCTTTAATGAATACATTTTCACAATATATCAGCATTACAGAGGAAATGCTAGTTAAAAAGGTCCCATATACTCTCTACAGTTTGAGAAATGCGTATATATGCGTGAGTGTTGAAAGCGTGACAGTTTGGAGAGGACACAGACTGAAAGCTTCATGTTCGCACAATCAAACAAGACACCATCAATTGGACATAAGTGCTACTTGGGTAAAAACCAGCGTATGCTTTAGTATTTTGAAGATTTTGTGTTTTTGCACAAGCAGGACCTTCTTGCCCTTGAACTGAAATAAACCCACTGATATGGCATATCCACACTCTCTCTGACACACACACACACACATAAACATGGAGAGACACTAATTGGATTTATATTATGCACATGGACAGTTCATGGTCACCTGGGTCTTTGTTTCACAATAACTTCACTCCCGCCACCACAAACACACGCTCAGTCTCTCAAACGCACTAATGCATGTTTTCTGATCATATTAACTGAACAACAAAGCCCTTGGGCAATAACAAAAGCCAGCAATAATTACCACAGCAGTAACTGGTTTCCACACATGCTTACAACTCACCTTCGTATACAACATATGCTTTACAATTTCAAACAAAGGAAAGTCACTCAAGATTTCTCTGCCAGTGCGATTTGGAGGAGCATCGTGACATTGATCACTAGAGAAGGTCACCCAAGAATGAAAATTCATTTATTCACACTCATGACTTGCTTTTTCTTTCGTTTGTGGGACAAATTTAAGAAGAATATCCTGAGAACTAGGCTCTCAAGGTCCAAAATGACAAAATACATTTTACTATAAATCATTACTCACTTAAAATCTTAACATCTGCACTAGCTCTCCTTGGTGCATTCAAGAGTTTATGAGAAAAGTAGCACTCCCCAATTTGAGAATGAATCATTCTGATCTTTTGAATGAATCAGTTGATCCAGATATCAAAACCGGTCTGAATGATTCATTCGGGAATTTAGCTGATCCAGTTTGCAACAGTTAACAGCTCACAGGATAGCATCAGTGATGAATGAATTATCACACAAACTGTCTGGTTATCTTTAAAGATATCAAATGGCTTCAAAAAACTTTTATGATATTTTATTATTACTTTTATGACACTTTTTATGATGCTTTCACATCTGTTTTGAAGCCTGAAAGCTTCAGTAATCATTCATTGTAACTGCGTGAAAAAGACTGACCAGTACAAAATTTCCCAGTCCGTTTTCGAATGAAACAAAGTCATGGAATGACATGAGAGAGAGTAAACACTGACCAAATGACCAAATATTTGTCTGAATTATTTATTTAATGAGGAAATGCAAGATGTAAAAACCTGCTGATCCTGTTTGAAAACACATCCTAAAATCGTTGTATTTGCTTCCTTTTTCCCAGAAACAACTCACAGACCAATTCATCAGAAAACGTACATAACACAAAATATATAAAAGAAGGGTGTAATAAGAGAAAATCAAAGTGATGCGAAGTGTTCAGCACAGGGATATCTGCACTGCAATTGCACAGGTCAGAACATCTCAGTATGACATCATGAACTTACACATCATAAAAATATTGATTTCTCACTAAACTCTCCTTTCTTCCTGTTAACAGGCACTGACGTCTCATTTTAATCAGACATTTTTATTAAAGGGGCCATAGGATGCCCATTTTCCACAAGTTGATATGATTCTTTAGGGTCTTAATGAAAAGTCTGTAACATAGTTTGGTTAAAATTTCTCAATGGTAGTGTAAAAAACACTTTTACCCTGTCAAAAACAGCTCTTTTCAGATCAAGCCGTTTTTGTAGCATTTTCCTTTAAATGCTAATGAGCTCTGCCACTACACACACTGCCAACACGCATTTCAGTTCAAACAACTTGCAAAAGTGCATGTAGCATCCTATGGCCCCTTTAAACCTGCACATTAAAAAAAAAAAAAACACACACACATTTACATTCCCATGAGGAATACTTTCTACCTCAAAGTAAACAAACGAGATCCTCCTCGCATGGTGCTGCAATACCTGGAGAGCAGTACCAGGAAATGATTATACTAAAAGCAGTGTTTGCTCATTCATTTGGCTCCGCTTCACTCTGTGTGTGTACTATGTGTGTGTGGTTTGAATAAGAAAGGAGTGCATTTAGACACGTAATACAAGAGCTCAGTCTAACAGCTGCACATAATGCATAACTCTTCTAACACAGACCAGCTTTGCACAGTAATTTTATATATAAAAACGAGATATTATTCCTACAGGCATCTCTCGTGTCTCTGAAACAACCCATGCGTGTGATACAGGGGGTTAGGTTCATTATCTCAACAGATTCGATGGGATACCTGATTATGTCTCTGACCTGTGACCTTGTATGACATGCCCTATTTGACCTCTTTTTAAGAGACTGAGAGAAAAAGAAATGATTATGTGTATTTGTGTATGTGCAAGTGAGATGGCGCCTCATTATATTTCTGGTAAAGGTATGTGAAACACGGGTTATTAAAAAACAGCCATGAAATCTGTTGTGATGTCTGAGAGTGGCAACTCCAACATAATACGCGCATCTGAGCCAAAAAGAAGAAAAAAAAAAAAAGAAAATAGCTCTGTCCCCTTCTGTCAGTTTTTTTCAGTTATAATGTCTTTCTTCAAAGAAAATAAAGTCACTGTGAAATAATATATACAACAAGGAATAGTAACAAGAAAAAACACCCAAGTCAACATTATTCAAAATCTTTTTTTCTCTCTCTCTCTAAGCTTACAAGCTGCAAAATTACATATCTTTGGCACATTTCTGCTCCACAAAACATCTACTGAACAGAATACACTACCGTTCAAAAGCTTGGGGTCAACAACAAAAAAAAACTTTTATTCAGCAAAGATGCATTAAATTGATCAAAAGTGACAACAAAAGCATTTATAATGTTACAAAAGAATGATTTCTGAAGGAAAGTGTGCCATTGAAGACTGGAGAAATGGCTGCTTAACATTCAGCTTTGCCATCAGAGGGATAAATTACATTTTAAAATACATTAAAACAGAAAACTGATCTTTTTGATTGTAATAATATTTCACAATAATACTGTTTTACTGTTTCTTTGATCAAATAAATGCAGCATTGATAAGCGTAAGAGGTTTCTTTCAAAGTTATTTAAAACACACATTTTTGAATGGCAGTGTACAAGCAAATTATGAAACAATCTTTCTTTTTTAATTAAACTGCTAAACACACTTTACAGTGTATAACAATTTGTGTTGTAATAATACACGTCCATGTGACGTTCATCTAAGACTGAAGGCCATCCTGACACACATAAATAGCCACTAAGCCAGTCTCTACCAAAGAGCCCACTTCATCTTCAGACACAAAGCTCTGTGATTAGAATTTGGTACTGAAAAAAGGGACACAGAAAGAGAGGGAGAGGGAGCAATATGTGTCGTGAAGTGTTGCTATTACTGTCTCCATGGGCAACTAAAGAGGAATCCTGCCAATTCTGTGAGTAGGTTGTGTCTGGGAGGGGAGTGCAAAGCACAATCCTTAAGGTATTATTCTAATTCAATGTCTGTCCAAGTCCGGGGGGAAACATCCAGAGGAGAGAGAGGAGCATTCAGCCCACTGACAGCCCAAGAGAGCGCTTCTACCTGGGGAGAAACCCAACAGATACCCTGCCTGCTGGAGATACCATGTGTAATTGGGCACCTTAGCATGAGTCCATTTAAACGAGCATAACCAACTCCAATAAAACACCAGGTGCATGCGACAAACCTGAACCTGGTGGAATGAAAGTTGGCAATAACACAGAAAATTCTGAGCGTAATAATTTCTTTATTTCTCTCAAATCAAACTGGAACAAATTAAAATAACTTAAGTCAGATCAGGTGGTTTCCTATTGATCAATACGAGCGATTGTTACTTTATAGCATGACCGTATGTAACTTCAAGACTTTTAATTCCATCAGTTTTGAAAGTAAAAAACATTCTCTCCACTGTGCCTCCAATTTACCATATTAATCAACTAGCCATGATAATTACTGCACTTGCAATTAATACTGTGACCAATACTTCGGGATAATTACATTTTGTACCAGTTGCGCCTTTCTCCCCTCTTCTGTAGCCTACATCTCAATTAAGTCTTTTGACTTGCTGATTACGATTTATGTTTGTCTTTCATTAGCAGGTCCTGAAAAAAAATCAATCCTGACTGTCAAACTTCCTGCAAAGTCCTACTTCCATTTACAGCTAATAACTGGATGTCTGTCTAATAATATGCTCAAAATACGCCCACTTAAAATGCCATGCAAACTCAGAGCACGATCGCACTCTCACTTTAAATGACAATGTCCATTTTATACATGTGACTTTAATTACAATAATAATGTGCGATTACAAGCATCTTCACAAAAGATACACATTAAGTGCATAGTCCAATACATGATACTTCATAATATATAAAAATGGGAAGTAAAATCTATTAAACATCCAGTGTGAAGGTACCTAAAGCCACAACTCGTGACAGTTGGAGGCTTTACAAAAAAACAGCATGTTAAGATTATTCCTGTTTCAAAACCCAGCAAGTGGTCTACTTAAACAGAATTTCTGATTTCAGGCGAATGAGGAACAAAGAGGATACCAGCATGGCTACATAAGTCATCTGTTAAAAAGAGGTTCAGATTACTCACGGCAATTCTCCTCATCGCTGTTGTCCGAGCAGTCATCATCATCATCACATCTCCATGGAGTCGGGATACACCTGCCATTCCTGCATTGAAACTGACCGCTTTCACAGTCCGGGTTATTTCCTGTCATACAAGACGTTTTGAGTAAATGCAGGGTCCAAATTTTGGGAGGATCAAACTTTTAAACCAAAAACTAATCTTCAATATGTGGTTACATCTTTAACCCAACATCCCCAAAGGATGTCAAAGCAAACTGTTGGGTGACTTACAAAGCACAATATTACATATAATTTTTATTTTAGATTCACATATTGTACATCAATAAAAGCTGTTGAAATCTTTACAAACTTAAAACTTCAAAAAGGTTTGAAAATAGGTGTCATGTAAAGACATTCTAAAAACATTTGAGCACATTCTTAGCAATTGTTGACAGTTTTACAAGTCACTGTGTACATAGTTTTGTTAACATCTGTTAGGCAATACTATCACAGTAAAATCGATGTGCACATGTGCAATGACAGGTTGCAGTAAACTATAACTGTTGTCTATGAGAAATTACACGTGTGCACAAACAATTAAATGAATGATGCACAAGACACATTCAGTAGGAGTAAAGTTGCGCTAATGCATATGTGTTACTTTCAGTGGTGTACTACTATCGTAGACCTTGAAGAATAGACTATTGTAATTACATTCAAAATCGCTTTCTTCTTGTAAACCCCGCAATGAACACGGCAGGGCAAGAACAACATGTACTTGATCAGATTGCAATTCATTACAATACAAACTGCCTAAAGAGATTTTCGTGATATAACTTAGCGCTCTATTAACGTCTCGTCAAAGGAAGCAGATGCACGCGGCTGCGCCGGTGTTTCTACAGCATCATTTACATTAATAACAGCGGACCGACAGCGTAAAACAGACACTTACCGTTTACCAGCAGAAACCCCACGAGTATCATATGTAAAAGCAGCAGTTTCCCTATAGCCGTCCACATCTTCACAAATCAAGGCGTTGTGCTCATACGAAATATAAAAAGACCGTGCAGTACAGTCCGTACCTCCCTTCTCCGTGCAGCATGCGCTCTGACTCGCCAGTCGCCACAAGCTCCACAAGCTCCACTCTGCTTTCGATACCAATTTGAATTGATGACGCCAACGCAGGTGGGCGGGGACATGTGTGATGACTTGTACGTATGGGCGGAGTTAAAGATGAAAAATTGAACAAAGCATTGCGTGTCATCAGTCTACTCGACTGAAGAAATCAACAGATTCTTGGACACGGTGGAGTAGAAATAATCGTATAGAGGGTGGGATGGTCTTTAAAATGCTATAGAAAATCTATAAAAACGGAAGTGAAAAGTTTTGGGCTCATGCTAATGTAAAAATGAAAACGTATTTTTAATTAAAAATGTACTTTTAATTGCATTTTTATGAAGTTGAAATTATATAAATTGTAAACATTTAGTTTTTTTTTCTTAAGTTAAAAGTATTCATTTATTCCTGAAGTACCTGCAAGACCCATGACATTTCTTTATATTATCTAAAATGTTATGTTTCTTCCTTTTTAATTATTAATTAAGTGCATGGGGTGTTTTATGTTACATATGTTGCATTATTTTAGATTCTAGTCTTCTTTAAGGTAGCTGCAGGAACTGGCTGGCATTATAAACAGGAAGCTGTCGGCATTGCAGTGCTATGATAAATTGTTCCCCCTTCTTAAAGGCAGGGTATGTGATTTTTCAAAAACACTTTAGAAAACGGATTCGGGCCTAATAGCAAAACAAACTTGTAGCCAATCAGCAATAAGGGGCGTGTCTACTCGTGATGTGGAGGAGAGAGCTTTCAGTACATGGGACGGACATTAGCCGAGCCTAGCGACAGAAAGATAGAGATGGCGGATAAAAAACAAAAGAGGAAAACGTCTGCGGAACAATAAGGCAAGAAGTAGGACCCGTGTAAATATCGGATCAGCTTTCCAGCGCTGGAGAGAACTCAAGGAGCGGAGGCCTGCGATCGGACGCCGAGGTTGCTTTGTTTCTTCTCAATAGGTGAGCATTTTCTCTCTCTTTCAGTAGCAGAACTCGCCTAAACTGCCAGAACTGCTCGCTACCAAGCTGCTGACCCAAAAAAAAAAAAAAAAAAGAGAGAGATGTTTAGTCGATAACTGGTCCACCAGAAACAGATTTTAAATGTCAGTGCATCAAAAAATATTACAGTGGAGAACTAGCAAACTGCAGTAACTTATATGAGAAGCAACGGAACATGCCTGAACAGTAGTTCCCTGCCCTCTTTTGAAATGCAGTTCGACTTTATTAGAACTCATTATTTGAGGAAACATATGATTGTTAACATGGAGTGCTTAGCTTGTCTATTTTGCTGTGGTTTAGAAGTTTGATTCCAGTCGCTGATGTTTGAATAGTCTAACGATTAGAGTGTAATGAGGCATTTTATCCAAATCACCTCACTTGGTAAGAGAATGTGAAAGGGGAACCTTGGAGAAATGCTTCAATTCATCTCTTTTGCCAATCAGACTGGAAAGTGTTTTTTGCTTCTATGAATTCTCTGTTACCCAAGCATGAGAAGATGTGCTATTTCCGGCATAGTCAATCATAGTGAGTCTTTAGATTAGAACCTAAAGGAATATTCCAAGTTAGAAGTAAATGGATGTAGTTAAAAAAAATGTTATTTAATTATTTATCTTCATCTTATTCCAAATCCATAAGACCTTCTTTCTTCTTTGTGGACAGAACAGGAGAAACTTTAAAGAACTAAAGAACACATAATAGCACCATAAAAGTGGTCCATATGTTTTAAAACCTTGTGTGAGGAACAGACTGAAATGTATTAGTTATTTGTTATTCCCTGAAAATACTGTTACTTACAGAAATATATGGAATATATGGAAAATAGCACATCATATGGACCATTTTTATGATTCTTTTAAGGTTTTCATCACATTGAGTGCTTTTTGAAGTTTGGAAGTCTCCATTCATTGTAATGCATGGAAAACAATGAGTACTGTTCTTCATAATTATTTGCAGTTGTTTTCAATAGAAGAAAGAAAGTTGAATAGGTATGAAACAATATGAGAACGCTAGCATATGATGTTGTTTTTTCAAACTCAGGAATGAGTCAAGATGATGCTTTGTGGTAATCAACAGCATCTGTCGATTACCACAGGTTTCAAATAGATTTGAAGTTATATCGAGACTGGAATAATAACTGGAAGTTTGGTTCACATGACCCCATTAGCCCCTGCTGGCAGATGTTGGAACTGCAATATTTGGTAATATTTCATTAAATTACAGTAGTTGTTTTACCAGGTTTTGGACGCTCTTAAAACCTTGAAAACCTTTTCTCCCATTTGCTGCCTTCACAGATCAGGATAGTTGCTAATGAAAGTTTTGTAACTGTGAACGTTCTTCTGGTTCCATCAGCCAAAGTAATTAGTCACATGTGTTTGGCTCAAAAAAAAAATGGTACAGTACTACAAATGACAGGTCTGCACAAATATAAAGAATTATATGACGTAAAAATGAATTATAACCCATCTAAATATAACTACTCTTTTACAAAACCTTTATGATTTATTAAACATCTTTCACATTTTCTATCTGTGCCCAAGTGATAAATTAACGTGTAAAAGAGAAAACTCTCAAAGATGGGTAAACACAAAAGATGGGTTTGTTCTTACAATACTGATAATCTATCTTGCTTTCCACACTGCACACGGAGGTATTAAAAAAAAACTTTGTTGTATAACCAGTAAAATAGCTTTTCATGAGACCTGAGTTTTGTTAGATTCCCATCAGAAATTGTGATATTAAAAGTCATGTAAGGAAATGACAAGAAATTAAGGTTGGCAAAACAAGAAAGCAGAATTCAAGTTCAGGTTCAAAGTTCAAGTACATTCTTTGCAAGAGCAAAGATTTACATAGATATACATCAGTATTGCATTAGTGTAGTACATAACATGTATAATTAATCATTTTATGTCATAACAGTGTACACTTTCATCCCATATAGCAAACAAGCGTTGCAACAATGTTCAGTCGACGTTAACATGCAATTTAAACCAACGTTGCAATCTGATGTTGGTTTTACATCACATCTGCACCCTCAGTTAATGATAAAACAACTTTTAAATTTAAATCTCAACCAAGATTAAGATGAAAATCAACAATTCATCATTGTCACCATTTGTCATCATTTTGATTACCTTGAATCTGACACAGGGACAATGTGACACTTCTTTTCTAAAGTAAATGTCATAATTATGCTATCTTTGTCACACATGCTCTTCTTCATTCACTGTTTAACATGAGTATGCTGTCTATTCCTACGGTATCTGCTCTGACATCACAAAGGTGCATAATAATAATCAACTCGTCTAAATGCAAATCGTAAGACATATTTTGATGATGTCTGAAGCATATGGGATATAATTTCCCATCATACTTCTGACTGCCCAAGGTTTAACTGTTTAGGAGACAAGACCTGAGTATTTTCATCTTAAGAAAAAAACATCCAGGGGAAATATTTACAACCAGTTCCTCTGTAACAAAGAGGGAGTTTACAAAACTAGTAAGGAGGAATAAAGGCATTAAAACTAGGAGGATTTTAAAATTTGATTGTTTGCTTTTCTTTTATGGAACACAAAACATTTTGTAAAATTTCATTTATTGTCCATACAATGAAAGCCAATGGGGTCCGATGTTGTTTTGGTCCCTACTGACTTTTATTGCATGGACAAAAAAAGTAGAAACATTCTTCAAAATATCTTCATTTGTTTTCTGCTGAAGAAACAAAATCATACAGGTTTTGAACAACATGGAACAGTCATTTTTGGGTGAACTATCCCTTTAAAAGGCAGCATGAACGCTCTCCCTGCATGGCTGATGTTGTGTTTTATTTATTTATTTATTTTTTTAAGAATTTTAGTTTACAGTATGTGAAATCAAAGTAATAGAGCCAAAGAGGTCTGTCTGACTCCAGAAATTCACTCATGTGTAAATGATGCATTTACAATTTCACCTAGAGAAGTAATCTAACTTGACAAAGGAGAAAGAATGAGAGGGCAAAGGATGAAAAAATGGACAGAGAGA
>NW_015644614.1:6031-12879 GCF_001515625.1 Sinocyclocheilus rhinocerous | reverse complement strand
TCTCTAAGAATGAATGACGTCTCACTGAACTTACATCTGAACTGTAAAGGAAGGTCTAGAACGGAGAGGTGGAGAAAGAAATAGAGGTTAGGTGTGAATGTTTGGTGGTGAGATGGCAGTTTAGTGGACATCACATCATGTGCTCAGAGTCAGAGGCAGAAAGGTGACTCAAAGGTAAAACAGACGCTCACAAGGGAGTCTACAAAGAGAAAAGCTGAATAATTATACTCTACAATAGCAAGGTTTTTAGTTGCTATTGTGTTCTGGATGGTTGCCAGGGTGTTGCTACGTGGTTGGTCTCACCCAATTCAAAATAGCTTGTCCCCAAAAGTCTACTGGGGCCTAATTCAAGAAACATTCTTAAAGGTAGGGTAGGCGATTTCAGAGAGGATAGCAAGAGCAAGCTAGCTTTGAAAACAAAAGATCCCACCCTCTCTGCAAATCACTTTTCAATGCCACGCCTTCTCCAAAACACATTTTTAATCCCCAAAAAACCTAAACAGTCTCAATAATTAAGCCATTTTGATTTTCCCGGCCACAACCGCTGGCGGACTGTTCCATATTAGCATATCTCTGCCCTCAACCAGTTGTACGCTGTCCGCCATTTTCTCCACGCTTGAGAAGCTGTAGTAACAACAGCAATGCAGGTGTTTTGTAGTTGGATGTAAAAAGGAAGATAAGAGTCTTAATTTTTTCCCGACATCAGAGCCACTGAGGACACAGTACATTTGTTTTTTTGTTTTTTTATGGTAATGCGCCACCGAATACACCTAAATTCGTTTATGTCTGCGCAAATCATTTTACTCCGGAGACTGCTTTCTGAACGAGGGACTATTCAAGGCACGTTTTGCTAAAAAGTTCAAATTCAAGGATGGATCAGTACCCACTGTTCGTGATCCAGCTGCACCTCCAGAAGAGGTTAGTCTCACACTTTATATTTCTATGATTATTTGCCAATTGCCTTTCTTCTTCCACGGAAGAGAGGGGCGGGGTGAGCAGAGCTCATTAGCATTTAAAGAGGCATGCACCGAAACGGGTCTCTGTGAACAGAGCAAACCCCCTCTAATACTATAGCAACCACACCATCCACTCCTCAGATTATCCCTTCAGAAGCCATTTATCTGGCCCGTGTTTCAGCTTATTTCTTTGAGTTTCTCTTTTGCACTTCAGCGACTGCATTCAGTGGAACCTTGTTTCTCCTTGCGGTGAAGTGCTATGGGGTTATGTGACTGCCAGCCGCTGTGCTCTCGCTTTATCGCGAGCAACAACCCACACTGTAAGTGTGTTAACTGTATAGGTTTGTCTCACGTGTGTGAGGCTTTTTATGGCGCTTCTAACTGTAAATTTTGTGAGAATCTCTGTCTCAAAACTCTTCGCGCAAGGCTCGCGGTTTTTGAGAAGTAGTCATCCTCTTTCCCCTGTTGTGCTGCTCCGAAGGCCGCTGAGGCCCTCTGTGAATCCATGGCCTGGGATTCAGATGTGGAGCTCGAGTTTATTTATGTCCCAGCCCGGAGGCACGCAAGGCTGTTTCCTTCAGGTAAGATGACATTTTGTACACCCTTTCCAGAATAGGGCTGTGCCCTTACAGCTCGTACCTCAGATACTATGCCAAAACAAAACATCTGTTTGGTTTTGATTATTATGTCAATCGCGCTGAAAACTTATTTGCATATGTTTTAGAGCCATATTAGTTTAAACTTCTGATATACGGTTTTCTGACCGCACACATCTGAAGCACGCTCAAAGAAAGCGACTGTCACATGGCATGTGAGTACTAAACTAAACTCTTCTCTTTCATGTCTTATTGCACTTAAACTGTCAAATACTCACAAGTTTAGGTAAAAAACACGTATAAGTTACATAAACAGTCGGTTATGTCTGTGAACATAAACAGCTAAGAAATCGCATGTTTATATTAGATCTGTGCATTAAGTGACAGCAGCGTAATATACAGTATCTAGTGCTATCTATGGAAAAGGACTGGGTAGATTTTTATCCTTATAAGGTGGTTGTGTCCAAACATCATGTAAAAGTGATTTTACATTTTTTTTTTTATATAGGCGCCTTTAAGCATCACAACATAACAGTATCAACATACACTCTGAAGTGACACCATTGATCTTTATTGTAAGCAATCATAGGTTATGGTGATGTGCAAACTTTTTGCTGAATTCAGTAAAACATGACAAGCACCTCATTTTTAATTTAATTTAATTTTATTATTGAACACCTATCAAGCCAGTTGAGACAAAAAAGTGTTATTATTGCGGCAATCTACAGACAATGCAAAAAGATGGTCTTTGAGTTACTGAGAAAATATTAGAGTTTTCAAAAAAAATCATTCTGACAAACTTAGTTAGACTATCCCTTTAAGGTTTTAGTGAATTTGGCCCCAGCTGGTACCTAGATATGGCTCAGGACACGTGTTTTACTAGTTTTATCATTCATCGGGCAAAATTCATAAATGAAATAGCACTATAGGTACACTATTTTTGGGATCAATTATGTCTCTAACACAAACGGTACAGGGTGAATTACACACGGAAGTTTAATTCTTATGGGTTTGTTCAAATCACTAGCCCAAGTGAGCAACACTAGTAATACGTATCACAGCAAACTCCACTAAAACGCAAATGAAGGAAAGAGACGAAGGGGGAAAGAGAAAAAGGATAAAGAGAGGGTCACAGAGGAGTCCATCTTTAAGAGCTATTCTGTAGTACTGCACACAAACAGAAAGGATTAAAGCGCAGCTTAGAAAGCGAAAGATGGGGTCAATTACACACTGCGCTTCTCCTTACGTCCATGTTAAGATGGCTAACACATGGTGCAAAATGGGGATCAAGATGTTGAAATTGAGGTCAAGAGAGGCTTGTCACCGATATTACTACTCAAGGCTTGTAAACAACATGTAAGAGTATTAAAAGAGACCTTTAGCAAGATGAGATTGTTTACAGGAGAAATGTCTTTGTGTGCCTTCACATCTCACAATCTGTTGCTATTGGAAACCTACTCATACATGGTGAAAATTAAGACATTCTGTATTGTGGACTATAAGGATTATACGTTCAATAATATAATACTGTAGTCTAGGGTACATGTATTTAGATTACATTTCAAATCAAAAGAATTCACATATTAAGCTTCCTGTATGACATAAATTTATTGCCAAAAGGGCATGATTTGATACATTGTTATTTATGTTTATTCATGAACTTAGTGACATGAGGCTTCAAATGAGGTGGCATAATACTAACACTAATAAATTCTGTTGTTGTGCCACATGATTTGTCTTATGTACATCCTGTTATTAATGTATATTACCATATACATTGAGAAAAATGAACTGGTCTAAAAATGCATTATATGTAATTTATAGATTTTTTTTTTTAAACCTATGCTTCTTCACAATTTATGGTGATAAAATCATATGATTTCTATATAAATAACTTTGTTTCTTCTATTTGTTATCAGTGATTTACATTAGGGTAATTTGTGCTACATTTTCTGTTACTTAGTTAATGTTTATTGAATTATTATTATTATTATTATTATTATTATTATTATTGCATTGTGGGTTACCCATTCAAGTAGTTTCATGTAGACTGGTAAATTGAGATTATATCTCCTAATGAAATATATAGTTATAAGTTTTAAAATATACTGGCACTAATATGCCATCCAGTAATGCCTGAAACTCTGTCACTGTATTTTTTTAACTAAACAGTGAAGTTCTAGCAATCACAGTGAGTTTTTTTGTTTTTTTTTATTAAGATTAATTTAACAGGATATTGTTTTACAGTGTACAATACTAGGTTTAAAACATTTCTTTCAGTCCATGTTTATATATCTGTTGAAACAAATCTTAAACAGACCTTACCGAGTTTCTGCTTATGTCTAAATGCTGGCAAGCCAGTATCTTACTGTATTAACAGCCCAGCGTGGGCAGGCGTGAACTAAGACTGTGATGAAATATACTCCAGTGTGAGTTTGCATCCATGCTGTGAGTGATTGCCCTCCTTCATATTCCTTGGACAGTCATATGCCGTGTAACATATCAGTAATCGATAGTAAACTAAGCTTTAGCTTCTCCTGCTGTGACAGCATGGCTATCTTCAGTGCCTGGAAACAGCATGCGCTAGTGATTTACAACACACGTGTCATGGTGTAAAAAAAAACTTTTTTTGCAGTGTCATCTCAAAACTTTGTGTATATAGAGTACTGCAGTGATGACATACTGTAGTTTTGTAGGACAAAACCCGGAAAACAGTTAGCATTTTAGCACTTCCGGACGAGGGACCCAGAAGAGCTAAAATGCTAACTCATTTCAATGTTTTTTTTTTTTAACCTGAATGCTGGTTAACGCATGCTCAAGATATCTCATTACCATGTGATTTGAATTTTAACTGAAGCTTTTAATTGTCTTGAAACAGGCAGTTGCTAACAAGTGGCTAAATGGTTGTTGGGGAAATTAAATGTCATCACGCTGAACAGGTAAACTCATCTTCTCGCTATTCCACTTTTAAAGTGTGGAATATTTTTAATATTTTATTTCTCGTCTTTCCTATTACTTGTTTCACTTCTGTTTCGGTTTTGTTTTGTTTACTGTGGAGACGTGCTGAAATGGCGTTTGGTGTCGTACTGTATCGCGTACCTTGTCAGTGTCGTGCGCTTTGCTTGGCCATTTGTTGTGATAAACAGGAAAGTGTGTCCAGCTGAATTCAATTTGAGTTTTGTTAAACGAATAAAAAAGAAGCTTAGTTTACTGCGGAAGCGGTCGCGGCTGCGGTCGTGTGAAGACCGAAGAGTGTAAAGACCATCGACTCTACCGTGCGACTCCACCGGGCAGGGACACCGGCAAAGGATAAGTATCGCTTTTTATTTCTCCTCTTTCCTACTACTTGTTTCACTTCTGTTTCAGTTTTTTATAACCATTTCTTACTATGTGTCAGTAAGTTGTTGTTATTTTAGCATGTGTGTTTGCCTCAGTGTTATTTTTTTAGGATTACTGATGAACTAATGTACTTTGATTTGTATTAGTTATCTATTTTAGTTGTAGTTACAGTTGTAGTAATGTTGTCATTTTATTAGTTTTTTATTATGTCTATATAGGTTTTTTATTAAGTTTTAGTTTTATTTAATTTGAGTTATTTCAGTACTTCAACATACAAAATGGAAATGAAATAATATATATATATATATATATATATATTTAATGTATTTATATATATGTACATGTATATGTATATGTGTGTGGCTGTACATACACATATGTAGTTGTTTTTTGGTGTTTGGCTTAGTGTTATGTTAGAATCATTATTATACTCATACCTTTTGTTCTTTTAATATTTTTGAATTGTTTTTAGCTTTATTTTTTTGTTTTCATTTAAATGTTTTAGTTTTGAAATGTTGTTGTATGCATTTGTCATTTTTATTTAATTTCTTTTATTTTCTTAAAAGCTTTTAGCTTTTCATTTTAATTACTTTTTCTTATTTGTGTATGTTTGAATAGTTTTTAGCTTTATTTTTTTGTTTTCATTTAAATGTTTTAGTTTTGAAATGTTGTTGTATGCATTTGTCATTTTTATTTAATTTCTTTTATTTTCTTAAATGTGTGTATATATATAGTATTTATAGAGTTTTAGCTTTTAGTTTTAATTACTTTTTCTTATTTGTAAGTCGCTTTGGATAAAAGCGTCTGCTAAATGACTAAAAGTAAAACTAAAGTAAAAGTAAAGTCTCATTGTATTTAAAATTGTGCTCTAGTTCAAACTTTTAAGGTAAAGTTGGGGAAGCTTAATGGTGTTGACATTGAAGTCATGTGACCATGGTGTAGTTCGTTTATAGCCTACCTTTAGCTTTTTACTTTTAGCGACTTAATTTAGGCTTCAAAATGAATAAAATCTGAGTTAATTTGTGATAATTATCATGACGAACACAATGTGTAGGGATCATAAACTGTTGTTGGTCACAGAGCTTATTTTCTGCAGTAATCCAAAAGCAGGGGCGTAGCCATCATTTCAGAAGTGAGGGGGACAGAAATGTTATATATATATATATATATACAAAAAAATTCCCCCGCGTCCCCCGCGTAATCTATGCCCCTGTCCAAAAGCCAATGGAAAAATCCTTTTTTTTTTTTTTTTGAGGGAACCAGGGTGATGCTAACTTCTGGGTTGGCCTACAAAAATACATCATCACTTTAGCGCTCTATTGCATAGGGAATAAAATGAGACAGTAATCACAGATATGAGGAAGGACCTATGAGTATTTCTTGATGCTAACCACAAGATTTTATTTGCTTTACATTTTCTTCATGAGATTTGTTCCTTAAGTCCTCCAGGATATATCCCAGAGAGCCTCAGTGCTGTCTCTTTGCATCACCAAGTAGCTAAATACCTTTCTGTCATGGGCGACAACCATCAGACTTATCTACAAATAAATGCCACATCATAGCTGAATGATTTATTTTACTACTCATGTTCCATACAGAATACTGTTTGCACAGAAAAACAATGTGAATGTGTGTTTCTCTCCCGATACTCCATTTCGGCCACCTTCCTTGACCCTCTCCCTTCATCCTCGCTGCATTCATTATTTTTAACATATACACACATTGTTACTGTATCAGCCTCCAGTCCATTTCACCATTTACACTAGATGGCCTTTAGGTTTTAAATGAAAACTAAAACATTAATATAAAACAGATACAATGCTATCATCACCATGACAGCTTGAATAGTGGATATCATGGGTGTCTATAACCGGGAAGTTTTAAGATTTTGAAAAAAAAAATAATAATAAAATAAATAAATAAATAAATATCAAATAAATAAATAAATAAATAAATA
>NW_015644614.1:2292-5837 GCF_001515625.1 Sinocyclocheilus rhinocerous | reverse complement strand
TATATATATATATATATATATATATATATATATACACTGTGTGTGTGTGTGTGTGTGTGATTATAATAATTAATATTTATTTTTAATATTATCATTAATGAAAAAAAACCTATTAGAAAAATGTGATGAGAAATGCATCTTTTTTTTTATTCAATATTTTTTTGAGTAAGTTCTTAATCATTGTTAATATTAACAAATGTGACACTGGACCACAAAACAAAAAAATCAAAATATTGAGAAAATCGCCTTTAAAATTGTCCAAATGGTGTTCTTAGCAATGCATATTACTAATCAAAAATTTAGTTTTGATATATTTACAGTAGGACATTTTCAAAATATCTTTATGGAACATGATATTTACTTAATGTCCTTATGATTTTTGGCATAAAAGAAAAATCAATAATTTTGACCCATACAATGTATTTTTGGCTATTGCTAAAAAATATACCCCAGCGACTTAAGACTGGTTTTGTGGTCCAGGGTCACAAATATTACTTGAGCCCCAAATCAATGTATTAGAATGATTTCTGAACGATCATGTGACTGAATCAATCAATCAAAATAAAAAATGTTTTAAAATAGAAAACAGTTACTTTACATACTGTATGACCAAAAAATATGATGGATTGCTCTATGTAAACTTGTAAGACTATTAGGACAGGAATGTGACCTGAATATCTCCTGCCTTCCTCTATTTTTCATTCATTGCTTGATAAATGAATAGATGGTAACACACTTAGAATCATTTAGAACAAAAATAACAACAATTTAGTAGATTAGATACCAGGTGAGTAACGACTGGCTACAGAAAAAGGATATCCTGTTCCTCTTCCTCCAAATGTAGGATAATCTCTCATTAATCTGTCAGTGTCGTAAATTGTGTCATTGGCTGCATAACAAAATAAATTTGATTTAACAGATAAAGCCTAAATTTCTCTCTGCGATTCTCTCTCTTTTTTTCTCTCTCTTCCTCTCTCTCTCTCTCTCTCTAAAGGAGGAAAGTACAAAAAAATACCGTAGAGTTTTGATCTAACAGCTGACAAAGCATTATGTGGCTACATGTAAAGAAACTTCTTAATTTCCTCAGCGTATAATATCCTCACATTATTCTCTCTATAAAAAACAACCCTAAGATTTGAGATTGTTCGGATTTGACATTTAATTATGACTTAGTGTAACGAGAGGACATGCAGGCTTCAGATTTCAGTGGGAAAACAACCAAGTGCTAGTATGATAGCAGAGCGTCTCATAACGGTGAGAGGAAAACAGTATCCTGCAGAGCTGAAATTATAGCTTACATATGAATTATCAACAGAAAGCCCAGCAAGGAGCAGAAGAGCAGGACTTGAGGAGGGAATGGAGATGAAATACTGACAGGGAGGAATTGTTTTCAATGGTTTAGGTGTGTGTGTCAGATAATAAAGAGCGTAACGATATGCATTGAACTGCATGAGCTACTGTGAATGAATTCACACATTTAAAATGCTGACAGCCTATATACATAGCATGGATGTTTCACATTTAACTCTGCTCGACTCTACACTAGCAGGAGATAAATGCCATCAGGCTGATCACTGGATAAACCTACCACGTGTGGATTTATCATCCAGTCCATAATCCAAACCTTTGATTTGCTCTAAATTTCAGGCCTACATTTGCCTGCCAAAAAGTGAAATCCTTTGAGATAAAAAATTGTAAACATCACTAATTCTGTGTACAGTATACACGAGAATATCCTGTCTAAGTTTATTTTTAGACCTTAAAAAAAATCTGATCATTACCCTGACCATTACATTCTGATTATTGGAATGTTTTTCCCCTCATTTGAGCTACTAAAATGAACATTATCTTGTCATTAGCAACATTTCTTCAGTAATTCCCTGCCCTGCAATGCAAATATGCGATAACTAACAACATCCTCTTGTTGACTTGGAATTTAGAGAATTTAGTTTTTTTGTTTCATACAATCATTGTCCTCCTTTTGCTTGTTACCAAATCCAAACAAGACATCACAATAGCAGATCTCTCAACAGTTTCTGTGCAAGTACACAGTTTAAAATTCTATTCTTAATCAGTATCTTTGTCTTCTTTGCTTGCAAAAATTACATTTTGTCAGGTTAATGAATAAAGCATGTACACAATCTGCCAGAACAAGTCTGAACAAGACAAAATGCACTTATTCAAGACACGTTCTCTGAAAATAGGTTAATATTTCATACAGTTTTTCTATTCATTTTCTTAAATTTAGCTTAAGGATGGTTCGATATTTTTATTGGAAAACAAGACAGATATTGATTAAGAATAGAGTTTTCCTGCAGTCTAAATCCCATTCAAAGGGCTGGTGTCAGGGGGATCACACTTGAAGCAGTGCATAAAACAAATGGATTATGCTTCTAATAATGCCAGGTCAATACATACCAACAGGAAAAAATGTCAAAAAAGGCACTGATGAATTATTATTTCAACGTGTTTCAAGTGCATAGACATTTCTGCCAAACAAATGGAGGTTTAACATCAAAAGGCTGGAAAAAATATGGGGAAATGCTAATGGGCTGTGGTAGTACAAATAATTACTTATTCATAATCATGTCAATCCCAAGAAACGTCTCTGTTACGTATGTAAACCTTGTTCCCCGAAGGAGGGAACGGAGATGTCACGTCGGTGACCGACGAATTGGGATCTCGCTTAGAGAGACCAATCTACTTTGAGTGTAAACTAAACAAGCCAATGGACATTGGCATGCGATGATTGCATCCAGCTGCCGCTGATCAGAGCGTGAGAATAAAAAAGCAGCAGGTGCAACGCATACCAGGTTTTCGCTGAGGAGCCGAGCCGGTGACCCGGCCACTCAGCGGTGGTACAGCAGCCGTGGCGACGGGACGTCTCCGTTCCCTCCTTCAGGGAACGAGGGTTACATATGTAACCGAGACATTCCCTTTCAGATGGACACTCTCGACGTCACGTCGGTGACCAACGAATTTGGATCCCTACCAAAGCGCCATGGATGCTGCCCCTTCCAGTGTCCTGTGTGAGCCTCCTTTTGGTGTAGGCCGGGGCTTGCAACAAGAAGGCCAGTCACTGTTGTCGTAGCACTACCCACTCAGTGAGATTGGATAACACTGGGAAAACGTACCCGTTCCATTCGGAACAGGAACGTTGCGGAAGCCCCATCCTTCCCAAAGGAGGTTTCAGAAGCACTTACACATATGAACAACTGTTTAGGTGCATATGGAAGATTAAAGGTGATTTTAACCCTCTTGGAACTGGCAGGAAGTCTGCCGGGGAACATGGGCTGTGAGGCTATACCGTGGACTTTACACATATGGGATCCACTCCAGTCTCTACATATGGAGCACAGCCCTCTACCGGTTCTCACGGATTCATCTAGTGAGGGCCTGGCACCGGACGGTCTTCCACATCTGGCTGCCGAGGAGATGGAGGAGCTCGACAGGGTCTACAGTACGGACACTCTGGAGCAGTTTTAGCAAGCCGACACTAAACCGGGGCCTCTCAGTGCTTCTACCCGTTTGAGGTGAGAACACAG
>NW_015644614.1:1447-2137 GCF_001515625.1 Sinocyclocheilus rhinocerous | reverse complement strand
GTGGTACAGCAGCCGTGGCGACGGGACGTCTCCGTTCCCTCCTTCAGGGAACGAGGGTTACATATGTAACCGAGACATTCCCTTTCAGATGGACACTCTCGACGTCACGTCGGTGACCAACGAATTTGGATCCCTACCAAAGCGCCATGGATGCTGCCCCTTCCAGTGTCCTGTGTGAGCCTCCTTTTGGTGTAGGCCGGGGCTTGCAACAAGAAGGCCAGTCACTGTTGTCGTAGCACTACCCACTCAGTGAGATTGGATAACACTGGGAAAACGTACCCGTTCCATTCGGAACAGGAACGTTGCGGAAGCCCCATCCTTCCCAAAGGAGGTTTCAGAAGCACTTACACATATGAACAACTGTTTAGGTGCATATGGAAGATTAAAGGTGATTTTAACCCTCTTGGAACTGGCAGGAAGTCTGCCGGGGAACATGGGCTGTGAGGCTATACCGTGGACTTTACACATATGGGATCCACTCCAGTCTCTACATATGGAGCACAGCCCTCTACCGGTTCTCACGGATTCATCTAGTGAGGGCCTGGCACCGGACGGTCTTCCACATCTGGCTGCCGAGGAGATGGAGGAGCTCGACAGGGTCTACAGTACGGACACTCTGGAGCAGTTTTAGCAAGCCGACACTAAACCGGGGCCTCTCAGTGCTTCTACCCGTTTGAGGTGAGAACACAG
>NW_015644614.1:409-652 GCF_001515625.1 Sinocyclocheilus rhinocerous | reverse complement strand
CACGGCAAGCCCGTCGAACGTGGCCCCCCAGCCGGTGGTGGAGGCATCCGTGTAAACCACGGCATGCCAGGAGACCTGTTCCAGGGGCATTCCTGCCCGGAGAAACGAAGGGTCTGACCAGGGGGTGAAGGTTTGGCGGCAGGCCGGTGTGACTCAGACCCGGTGAGTGCCACGTAGCCACGCCCACCTCGGGACTCGGCCATGGAGCCAGTGTTGAAGCGGTCTCATATGAAGCAGCCCCAG
>NW_015644614.1:0-197 GCF_001515625.1 Sinocyclocheilus rhinocerous | reverse complement strand
CCGAAGGCCCAACCGGCTGAGGTGCGAAAGCACCAAGTTCCTGTGTGCACACAACTAATACTGAGACTGAGCTAGTATGAGCCAGTCGTCGAGGTAGTTGAGAATGCGAACGCCCTGTTCTCCCAGGGGAACAAGGGCTGCCTCTGCAACTCACGTGAAGACACGGGGCGACAGGGACAGCCCGGAGGGCAGGACCT
>NW_015644613.1:132791-135182 GCF_001515625.1 Sinocyclocheilus rhinocerous | reverse complement strand
AAAGACTACATACATCCACCATCTCGTCAGATGATCCTCTGATCTCAGGACTGCTCAGGTCGGACTCGAATGTCTCAAAGCATCTGTAGATCACATATCTTATCCATTATATAGCTGAATGTAATCTTAATGTCTAAATCTGTCATTGTTGTGTTCTAAATGTAGTGTTTTCATAATAGTTTTAACAGTAGTTATGGGTGATTATTATTATTGGACTACCTGACTGTTTGTTTCTCTGTTAAAATGTTTATCATGTGTCCTGTACTAACTATCTGATCCACTCGAGGGTGGATTTTGCCAATTTAACCATTCAAATGTTAGTCACTGCAAAATATCATTACCATCACAACATGAAATAATTTGATTATTATGATGTTACTTTTAAAAATTAAATCACTTCTCAATACATAAGACCCAAAATTTAGAGACATTTTCACCAAAGATGTGCGCTGAGTTGGTAATGATCCTTTGTTTTAGTGTTCAAGTCTGTTCCTAATTTAAGAAATTTTGAAAGACAAAAGATTTTTAAAATAAATAAATAAATAAGACATATGTTGAACGTTTTGATTTTATTTGAAAGAAAGCAGATTAATGATAATCAGTGCAATACTGTGTGTGATGTCTGACACATCTTTGTCCTAGCGATTTTCCCGCTTGGGTGCAGGGTCTGCTGTTCTGCACGCCCGTCTCCATTTGGCTCGTCCAGAGCATCCTCCGGGGCGATGTTGGCGTGCCGCATATCGTCCTTCAAACGGTCGAGCCATCGCTTCTTGGGCCTTCCGCGTGGTCGCTTGCCGTGCGGGCTTAGTCGGAGTGCTGTTCTCGTCACCGATCCTTCGTCGCTTCTTACGAAGTGGCCATACCACCGGAGTCGTCCTTCTCGCATCTTCTCCACGATTGGGGCGATGCCCATCCGCTATCTGACGTCTTCGTTTGTCACGTGGTCCCATTGGGTCAGACGAAGACACCATCGCAGCATTCACATTTCCATTGCGTGAAGGGCCTGCTCCTGCTTGGATGTTGCTGGCCAGCACTCCGATCCATAGAGGGCTATGGGATGTACCACGGTCTTGTAAATCTTGGCTTTCATTCGAATGGGCATTCGTCGATCGCACAGGACGCCGGTGACTTGCCGCCATTTCATCCAGGCGGCATGGACTCTGGTTCGGGCGTCCAGGAAGGTGTCGCCGTTGCTGCTGATGACAGATCCGAGATACTTGAAATTGGTCGCCTTCTTCAGATCTTTGCCGTCAATGCTGATGGCTCCGTTCGTCTGAGGCCCGCATTCCATATACTCTTCTTGATGTTTAGCCGCATTCTGTACTTGTGAAGTCGGGTCTTCCATTGCTGCATTTGGTCTTGCAGCTGTTGATGGTCTTCGCTTGCTAAGAATACGTCGTCAGCGAAGAGGAGCGACCACGGGTGGGCGATTTGGATGTCGGCCGTCACCGTGTCCATGCATAGGATGAATAGGAGCGGCGAGAGGGCTGATCCTTGATGGACTCCGACGGGGATGGGGTAGGACGGTGATGTTCCGACCGGGGTTCGAACCACGCTGGTGACGTTGCGGTAAAGCGCTTGAATCCACTGGACGTAGACCTCAGGCACGTTGTGGGACCGGAGGACGTGCCAGATTAGGTCGCGTGGAATTTTGTGCGGTGTGATGTCTGACACATCTCAGTATGAAACTGGTGTTTAAACTGCTTCCAGACAATAAAATGTGTTTCTGAAGTAAAAGTCTATTTCAAAACTACAACATATGTATAAAAAAGAAGAATCATGATGATTTTAGCATGTTTTATTAACTTTTACATTTTAAACTGAAGACTGAAAATGTAGAATAAGTTATTAAAGTTAATAAATCTAAAGCGATCATCATGTAGAGTCAGACAGTAATGTATTAATAATAATAATGAATAACGAAAAATGTATTAATGTTGATGTTTTATGACGAAAGCAACTAAAGAGTCTAGTAGTAATTAACATATTAACAGGAAAATAGCAATAAACCACACAGTTTACTGTTCTGGTACAAAATACACAAAATGAAGTGGAATTTCTTCCTTAACGACAGCATGAAGATTTCAAAGGGCAAAGCATACTTTGAAAAAAATACTGCAATACATTTTCATGAAGAAAATGAAAAACACTACATACACTTTCATGAAGAGCTGGCGTTCCAATTCCAATACAAATGTTGAGTTTGGACATCTGAACTGAAACCATACGTGCTTTAATGCATAAAAACAAACATGGATCAGAGCGGGCTGAACTCCTCGTCTGAACACTGAGATGCAAAGCTCAGCGGGGACAGAACCAGAGCGACGGGAGGAGACGAGGCCGGCTCGAGGAGAGAGGGCGAGGGCGAGAGAGGGGTGGGGCATGGAGAGA
>NW_015644613.1:127535-132707 GCF_001515625.1 Sinocyclocheilus rhinocerous | reverse complement strand
AGGGGCAGGGCGAGGAGGAGGAGGAGGGGGCGGGAGCGCAGCAGAGAAGTACGGAGACAGCGGCGAGAGTGGAGGAGGCTGCGGAGGAAAGGTGAAGTTCCTGCAGGGGTAAAACACGCTCCTGTGCTTGGGTCCCACCATCAGAAACTTCTTGGTGTAGTTGTTGAGCGTGGACACACCAGACGACATGCAGCAGGTGAAGGCAACCCACGCCACGCTACAAACACCAGACACAACGTCAGCAACAGAGCACCAGACCTCGTGTGAAAACATTCATATACACAGACTACAGACTGGAAAAGGTCAAATCTGATCTGAAAACACTCAGCATCACACACTTGCCCACTGCTTGACACCAAGGAATTTTCTACTGGCTTGCTGGGCCAGTGGTTCACATTTTCAAAATAAATAAATAAAATAGTTATTGTTTTAATGTTTTTACCCATGTAATCTTGAATTCTAATAAACAAGGTTGTTATGACACCAACATATTAGATACCAGCTAAATTCACAATTCTGGATTCCCACTTTGTTACCACATCAAAAATACTACCCTAACTAATATAAAGTTTAAACATTATTAAAGGCAAGTTCACTTAAGTCATAACTGACTGTTTTTGAGGATACTCGCCAAGATGGGTCATTTGGCATAATGTTGCATATATTTCTCCGGTCACATGCAAGAAGATGCAAAAGAGAACTCAATTCAGTATTAGCGAATACCAAATTAATTTCTTTTGCGTCTTCTAGCGCTTGAATGATTTAAATTGCTTGAATGTTTAAACTGACAAGGCTTAAACACGTGCAAACAATAAATGTTCGTGACGATGTGGCACTGGCCCGAATCCGTCAAATATCCCGCCCCTGTGTCTATCACACACTTCACGATTTTCTGTTAAATCTGACATCTCCGACAATCTGCAGACTTACTCTGACTTTCAGCAACTAACCTGACAAAAATACACACTCTCTCGCACACACACACACACACACTCACACTCTGACATGTGTGTTGTACTCACTAAAAGGCCCAGGAGTAGCCGTAACTGTGAGGCTTAAAGTCCTCAGGGCCGAGAGAGATGGTCACCTGGAAAACCTGCATATACATCATGTGAGCGACCATCCCAACCAACCCTGAGAGAGAGAGAGAGAGACTGCAGCTGAGGATACACAGACAGGACAAAAGTTACGGTGTGTGTGTGTGTGTGTGTGTGTGTGTGTGTTGTACCTCCCAGAACAGTGCAGATGGCGGCGAAGGCATTGAGTAACTGACCCCAGCGCTGCTGTGGAGGAAACCAGGACGACAGACACAGCTGCAGCAGCAAGAGCAGAGAACTGACACACAACAGAGCGATGTACAGCAGCTCCATCCCCACGTACAGCCACACGATCCCTGCACACACACACACACACACACAGATTCACTTCAACAGAGATTCAGAGTCATTGTGTTTCTGTGTGTGTGTGTGCCATTGCCTTTTTCTGATGCAGGCGTGAGAGCCATGAAACTGCGACACTTCTCCTCTGAAACAGACAGACAGACAGACAGAAATCAACACCATTCCACATTAAAACAGAAGTTCCACTGGAACAGAGAGGAGAAAAACACAAGAGGATTCAAACCCTTCACACGCGTCACACCACGCTTTATTTCCTGACAAACAGCAGAAAACTACTTTGTGCGACAGGTGAAGCGACATGAACTAAACCTGATAAGCAGGTCTATCTCCAGCAGAATCTGAAAGAGCGTCTTAAAGTTCTGTAGAGTCACATGATCATTGACACTCACTCACATCTGATTAGTACCACAGAGCAAAATCATAAATCCTTCAAGTGTCATCAAGTTCCTGTGTTTTACAGTTACTAAAGACCCAACACATCCTATAGATCACAGAATATTTCATACGCTCTCAGAATTCTCACTTGATTCATTTTTGTAATATTTAATATGCATGTCGTGCAGCTTCATTCTTGATCTGAATGAAAACCACCACAGCTGAAATAATCCTCTTTAGAGAATCTCTCTCAATCTCTCACACAAACACATACGGAGCAGATCTAACACATAAACCTCTCCGTCACGTAATTAATCTCATCTCAAGAGAAGCTAGGAATCGATGTGCCTCTGCGAGACGTCGGCGGCACTGGCTGATGGCATGTTTAGCTACAGCGTAAACCAAGGGGACCCCAAAACCCTAAACACACCCCTGGATGTACAATAAACCTTTCCATCTTCTTCTGAAGACCACAATGGAGCGGTTTCGTCTGATACACAAAGTCAAACACACATGATGCTCGTCTCAATACATGAGGACATGAACTTCATCTCCAGAGCTGCTCTGAGAGTCACTTCAGCAGATTTACACCACTTACTTTGAAATAAAAAACCACCCTCAAATACACACTGAAACTGAAAGACCTTCACGACAACCCATCAAAATAAAAGTCCGGTTTAACTTGAAGAAATTATGACAGAAATGTAATACATTGTATGCTAAAATTTAATGCTCAAAGTATTATTATTATTGATTACTTTAATTTTTTAAAAGGAATATCATACAACCAAGGTATTTTTTTTAAATTAATTTATACAGTTCTGTTGTACAGCATCTTGCTTGACAATAAAAATACGTTTTGTTGTAAATTAATTTAATTTGATTACATTATAAAAGAATGGTCAAACTGTTAGTTTTATTAACTCATTTCATTAGACAACACTTTTTATGATAAATGTGTATTGAATCATAAAAACAGAATCCAGAAAAAATTAAATGGAAAAAAGCATTTAGGGAAAAATAAAATGGATTTCATGAGTGCCTAAATTAAAGGGGTCATGTGATGTTGCTAAAAAGAACATTTGCCCCGCCTTTTTGAAACGCTTCGATTTTTACAAAAGCTCATCGTTCTGAAAAGCGAAGTGTGCTGTGATTGGCCAGCTATCCAGTGCGTTGTGATTGGCCGAATACCTCAAGCGTGAGACGGAAATGTTACGCCCCTACCATACTGTGATGCCGTGTCCCGGCGCGACGAGACGAGACAAAACCAATAAAACCCATTATAAACGCGGCATTTGTTGCATTATAACGGATTATAATGACTTATACTGTCTTTTTACGTGTTGCATTGCATCGCGCCGCGTAAACATAAAACCATGTCTGCATTTGTGATCAGAGAAATGACAAACAACAAGTGACGACCCCGGGCTGGACTCCGCTTCGTCCACGGTGAAAGTTGATGTATTTCCTCAGCGACCAGCACGGATCAGCACTTAACCACTGATTTCTAGTTGTGTCCTCTTTTGGAAGACCAAACAAAGTAGTTTCGCTTTCACAACGAAACACACAGCGTCACACACGGCGGCCTAGAGTGAGCGGAGGCCGGGGGCTAGGGTGAGCGGAGGCGGCGGGCTTGCAGCAACCACGTGACGACTCCGGGCTGGACTCCGCTTCGTCCACGGTGAAAGCCGATCCGGTGATCCACAGCACTAAGTTGATGTATTTCCTCAGCGACCAGCACGGATCAGCTCTAGGCATGACGGAGCAGATATCGTCCTCTTTTGGAAGGCCAAACAAAGTAGTTTCACTTTCACAACGAAACACACAGCGTCTTCACGACATGGCGGCGGCAACAACAATACTACAGCGAGAATAAAAGTTACGCCTTCTTTCTTTGCGTGAACATTTGGGCGGCGTTATGCAAATCTTCCCACATAGTGAGGTAGATATGTGGGGGCGTGTTAGAACGAGCCGTTTTAGGTAGGCGTGGACGAGTCTTAACTTTTATAAAGAATATCTCTTTGGATTTGAGACTTTAGTCTTTGCAACTTTACAGATCTTCTTTATGCACCAAGAGCTTGTGACACTCCAAAGAGAAAGGAACAATTGAAATCGCATCATATGACCCCTTTAAGTTATCTTACTCTGTGGAGCTTAATTGTGAACAAAGTTATGTTTACATTTATTCTCAAGGTTTAACAAACATAGTAACATCCATTTCTTTCCCCATTAATGGTAAATGAATATCGTGATAAATTGTATCGATATCGCATGATATGGAATATTGTGATATTTTTGTCCAGCCCTAAAGTGATCTGAGAGATGCAGTGGAGTCACAAGATGGTTTTCAGTGATAGTTATGTGTGAGGATGATGTCTAGCTTTTCGCCTGCTTTGTGAGGTCAGACGAGGCCAAAAGAGTTAGTTAGTCAACACTTCTCCATTGCATATCTCTAATGTCTGACTATATCTCTGTAAGACTCGTGCATGGCCAACAGACCAGTACGGGACGCTGATGGTACGCTACAAGTCAACAGATTTCAAAATCACGTCAATGCAAAAGAAACACATCAAAGTTTAATACGTTTTTTTTTTTTTTGATAAAAGGCACATATATAGTGCGAAGTGCACAAGCCCAGAAAGATCATTCAGCTTTTATGTTATCCATAGTTATGAATGCTTAAAGGGATAGTTCAACCAAAAATGAAAATTTGATGTTTATCTGCTTACCCCCAGGGCATCCAAGATGTAGGTGACTTTTGTTTCTTCAGTAGAACACAAATTATGATTTTTAAGTCCAGCCGTTGCAGTCTATCAGTCGTATAATGCATGGTAATGGTAACAAAATCTATGAGAGTAAAAAAAACATGCACAGACAAATCCAAATTAAACCCTGCGGCTCGTGACGACACATTGATGTCCTAAGACACGAAACGATCGGTTTGTGCCAGAAACCGAACAGTATTTATATAATTTTTTACCTCTGATCCACCACTATGTCCAACTGTCTTTGAGCGCACACACGGCATCTGGTGCGTGAGGTGTGTACGCGCTCTGGCTTAGTTTACGTTAATGGGTGTGTTGATATCCAGCCGAAGAGCAATCAACCATAACTTCAGGCGAGCAGGCTCAGAAGTTGGGAATACATGGAAAGTCACCACTCCCGAATGAGTTCGTAATCTTTTAGTTTTAAGTCGGTTTGAACAATCCGGATAAGCGCAAGTAAGTACCATTTTGATTAGCAGTCGTACCTACAATGACTGTGCACTGTGTAAACAATGAGTGACGTATACGCGCGAGAGAACACTTCCGGCGCTTGCGTAAACTACGCCAGAGCGCGTACACACCTCACGCACCGGAAGCAGTACGCGTGCACGAAAACAGTTGGACATAGTGGT
>NW_015644613.1:111017-126704 GCF_001515625.1 Sinocyclocheilus rhinocerous | reverse complement strand
ACACACACACACACTCTCACACACACACACAGACACACACACTCACACACACATTTTCTTCTTTTATTTGGATCCACATGACAAGCAACAAAAACGGAATCCAAATACCTTGGGAAGTCAGTTTGCAAGATGACAGGTACATATGGCATACATTCACAAGTCCTTATATTTATAACATTCAACACTCAGGGATAGACAAAACATCTTCGTTTCCATATTTCCATATTACTCCCTATAGTGGCTGAAACCGAACAAAATTTTGCGAGTTTTTTTGCTTTCTTTTTTTTGCAATCCACTCAACTGCAGACCTTTAATCACATTCTTGTGCACATGACCTAAGCTTCCAAATACTAGGGTAATTAACTTACAATGATAGTCAAGTTGATGGATGGCTTCAACCAATGGCTGATATTTCAGCAGTTTGGAAAGATAGCAGGTATCAAAATACAGATCAAAACAACAGCCAACCTCAATGACAAATACAGAGCTCAAAGCCTTGTTTACAATCACAATGTCCGGAGTGTTTGGAATGTTTTTAAAATAGTCACTGTCAAATGTGTTGTCATAAAACCAATTCAATTCAACATTAGTAACACTCACACACACACACTCACTCTCACACACTCTCACACACACACACACACACACAGAGGAACAGACATTTACTGCTCAGATGTCAAAGCGACTGAATAGGAACGTTATCCCCTCTCAAGAAAATTATTAGAAAAGCTGGCTCAAACGTCAATGAAAAATAAGGTATTTTAAAGACAAGCTCCAAAAAAGCAGCAAACAATGCTCAGCCCACGACTGCAAAAAGGTTTTTAAAAGAAACTCCACTGCCACAGTTACAGGTGTTACACAGTGAACACTACTCTACATCAGGGCCAGGGGTCTCCAGACTGGGTCCTGGAGCTCCAGCGTGCCTCAACACACCTGCCGGGACGGTTCTAGTGTGCCTTCTAAGAGCTTAATTAGCTGGTTCAGGCGTGTTTGATTAGCGTTGGAGCTAAACTGCAGGACACGGCCCTCCAGGACCCAGTTTGGAGACCCCTGCACTACACTATAGTAGTTTGTAGTATGTAATTCTGAGCACAGCCTATGTAACATGCAGTCATGAGCACTTAGTTCTACTTCCAGGCTGTTTTGAACCAATCATCCGAACCTAAATGATCATGTCACTAATGACTTTAGAGCTGCAGGAAGATGACATCATGGTGACCAATTACCTGATGACACAAAAACACACAAGATGGCGACCGGTAAGGAGGTAGTTTTGAGAAGCTGAGGACAAAAGTTTGTTCCTTTCACCTCATATCGTTCTTTTTGTTTAATAAATTGACCAATCGGACGTCTAAATGTAAGATCTTATTATTTAACAAATAAATAATACCGGATAGTTGCTGTAAATTGCATTTGAACGTTAACTGACCTGCATCGAATGGCGGAAAAACGAAAAGAGAGGGATAGTAAAGCCAAGGAAAAAAGCCTAATAAAGCCGCTGACAAAGATGAAGAACAAAGACGATGAAGTGCACATTTGTGGTACTGACATTCAAACAATGAGAGGAGCTCTTAAGGGTAAATACGGCGAGCATTGAAGCTTTAAAGAAAACGACGGAATTCCTCTTCAACGAAGTAAAAGATGTCAAAGATGACATGAAAATTTTGAAAAAGGACATGAAGGTGATCCATGAGGTCAGCGATGCACATGGTAAGAAAATGTCCGAGATCGATTCTAGACTTAACGAAGTAGAACGGTACAAAAGAAGATGGAATTTGAGATTGCACGGTCTGGCGGAGCAGTCAGGTGAAGACGTAAAGGCACAGGTCGTGGATATTTGTTGTGCAGTTCTTCCAGAGCTTACCAGCAAAATACAACAAGATGTGGATATTGTACACCGGCTTGGAAGAAAACTTGACGGAAACGCCACGAGAGGGAGAACCATCACTATCCAGTTTGTGTCCAGATCCTTACGAGACAGGCTTTGGAAAGCGGTGAAAACCAGCACCTACCTGAAGTCCAAGGAACTACGGTTTGGCGAGGATTTAACGAGCATGGGCAAAGCTATACGTAAACAACTGTGGCCAGAAGGCGTACTTCGTAGGCGTACGAGCTTTCGTTGATGGAAAGGAAATACCTCCTTAATAACTACATATGATTATGCATATATGTACGTGCATATATCTTGATCAAGAACTGCATACAGACATAATTATATATATCGGTGACAATGCAGTCGTCATTGGAGTTATGACATTTAGAACATAATGTTTACGTCAATTTACAGACAGAATGGATCTTTGTTAATTTAAATATAACGATATTGTTATGTTGTACAGTATAATTTTTAAAGGTTTTGATTTAAGTTAAGTATTATTAAGGTCAATTTGGGTTGAAGTTATATTGTTGAAGTGTTGGGAACATGTTTCGTTTCACACTTGTTAAGCCTAAAGTTGTTAATGTAGCACATGTCAGTTTTATCTTTAAATGTCAGGGGAATTCGTGATTTGCTGAAAAGGAAAGCAGTTTTTTTGTTTTGCAGGAAATTTAAATGTGACTTTTATTATATTCAAGAAACACATGCATCTTTGTCAGATTATAATTTTTGGAAGAGTCGATGGGGGGATGATTTATGGATGTCATATGGGAGTAATCGAGCAGCTGCTGTTGCGATCTTAAAAGGTGCATTTAAGGGGAAAATAATTCAAACTAAAATGCACGATTCAGATCGATGGGTAATATTGGTAATTGAAAAGAATGCTGAATTGTTTATTTTGGGGAATATCTATGCAAGTAATTTTACCACACAAAATACAAATTCATTTTTGAACTTTGAAGACCAAATTGAAAAAACAGTGGAACGATATAGCAATGCAAAATTAGTACTTGGAGGGGATTTCAATACAATATGGGATTCTGAAAAGGATTGTTTATTAAAAATGATATTCAAAAGATATGTGATTCTTCTAGTAAAATGTGCGACCAAGAGATTTCTTTAAATGAAGTATTTCACTGTATTAACAAACTAAAAGACAATAAGTCACCTGGAAATGATGGTTTAATTAGTGAATTTTACAAATATTTTCAAGAAGAATTATCACCTTTTTTGTTAGGTGTATTTAGTGAAGCTATACAACAAGGTTATTTACCTAATTCACTGAAACAAGGCTTAATAACTTTATTACCAAAGCCTAATAAGGATTTATTATTTCTAGAAAATTGGCGTCCGATTACACTAATTAATAATGATGCAAAAAATTTGCAGGTATATTTGCAGAAAGATTGAAGAAATGTCTTGATCCTATAGTTGATGATTGTCAATCAGGATTTATGAAAGGTCGGCACATTTGTAATAATATTAGGCTCATTTTAGATTTAATTGATTATAACGAATTTATTACAGATAATAGTTTGTTTTATTTGTTGATTTTTTGAAAGCATTTGATACTATCGATCATAACTTTATGTTGGAGACCTTAAATGTGTTTGGTTTTGGAGAATATTTTTTTAAAAGCTATTCAAACACTATACAATGGCTGTAACAGCTCAATTAAATTATCGTATGGAACGTCATCCAGGTTTAAAATGAGTAGAGGCATACGTCAGGGCTGCCCCATTTCTCCGTTTCTTTTCTTACTAGTAACACAAACCATGGCCATTCATATTAAAAGAGATGCATTTTGTGGTATTAGACTTTTGGAGAAAGAGTTAAAGTGTTCTCAATTAGCGGACGACACTGCCATTTAAAAAAAAAAGAAAAGAAACTGAAATTAAAAAAGCTATTGAGTGCCTTAATATTTTCTCGTCTGTATCCGGCTTATGTTTAAACATTAAAAAATGTGTGTTATTTCCTTTGAAAACATGTAATCATAATAACATACTTGGTATTCCAGTAAAGGGTTGTCACATTTAGTGTATACATCTCTTGCATTAGACGTTCCACAATCTGTTACAAAAGAGGTGGATACTATTTTGTTTTGGAACTTTTTGTAAGTTTTTTCCCCTGTATATTATAATTTTATTTCTTTTTCTCTCTTTTTTTTCTCTCTTTCTGTTGCTTCCTTTGATGCTATTATGAATGTAATAGATAATAGTTGAATACATTGTGATCCTCTGTATATGTATGTAGTTCTTGTTATGCAATAAAACAAAAGAAAGAACACACACAGGCAGAATTCAGAATAACAGACATGAAGACACAGCAGCAGTGTAGCTCTTCCAAACTCATCCACAGTCTCAAACCTTCACTAGTGATGCCAAAGACAAATAGACAACCATTTGATGTTTAAGAACCTCCAAAGCAGAATCACTGATAAAACATTAAGATATGTTTAAACGTTGCTTGATAAAAACAGTGAAACACCGTATATTCTCACTATTTTAATGACAACACACGGCTACTTCTGAATGGCTGCCAATGGAGAAAGATCAGCCAGATGATGTGGCAGTGAGCAACCAAACCCCGGATTCTCCTTCAGTTCTTATAAAAAAACGTATTGTAATTAGTAGTTATTCAATTCTGATGTTATTTTGAACCAGCTCCAATGTGTATAGCATCCCCAACTGTAAAATGACCATTTTTATCTAAAGATAAATCCCATATTTCGGCTTTTAAAATATTTTGTAGCCAAGTTTTTTTGAATAATTTTTTAGTTTGCAGGTTATCCAGGTATTCTGTGTACACCGAACAGCATGTGTGCCATTTACTGCAAAAACAGTAAGAGCAGCCAGAGAGAGACACAGCAATGACAATCAGCAGAGATTCTCCATTGTATAACTGTATTCATGAGTCAGAAGCATATTGACAGTTTTCTAGTACATGTTTTCATATGGCGATTCTTTTCTGCGCATTTTTATTTTTAAGACTTTTTAAAAAAAATGACAGCGATTGTTCTGTTGATGGAGCTCTGCACTCATGCCTGCGTTTCCTTGAAACGGTGCCGGAATGTTTGTCTCTGTCGGCCGTCAAAAGAAGGACAGATCCACCCCTTCACAAGCGTCACGAGTTTCACCACGTCGCGTACGCTAAATCCCACAAGAACCAGGAGTCCAGTTCAGACCGAGCGCAGCTCCTATAATGCAGTCCATCGGTACGCTTTTATCCTGTGAAAAATAATGCGTGTGCACTTGCTTGTCCTTTCCCTCATCTATAGCACAAAACCCTTGGAGGTGGAAAATAAGAACACTTATCAAAGGATCAAAAACAGACACAAACAAGCAAACGCACAGCAAAACTTCATTCTCACACACACACACAGGCACAGGCACACCTTCGAAGGCAAGATATGTGCATCTCCATGACAACAACGTCTCTGTGGCACAAAGACTTCCATTCCACGTGATGATGATGATGATGATGTCATCGAGTGTGTTCAGTGATGTCATAACGGCTGGTCCTCCTCCGTCAGATTAGTGATACGGACAATGCATCAAACGCTCAGAATTCTGTCTCAATCTAAGGGTAAAATACTGATTAAAGCAATAGTGATGTTTAAAATAATGATAATATGAGTTATGATAAAATACTACATATAACTGGTGTAAATATACTGCCTCTCGCTCTTTTTCTTTCCACATGGTCCCCTTCTCTCTTTCAGTTCTCTTGTTCCCAATGCGGAGCTCCACGACACAGTTTGTACTAGAATGAATTAACAAAGATAACAGATGACAACGGCGGACTCATAAGTCAAACACTGCAAAACCTCTGTGAACTGAATCCATGTTTCGAAAGGCAGTTAGCGTTTCTTCATCTTCGAGGAAGGTCTTCCGCGCCGATCCTTTCCTCCTTTTGTGGCGATGACGCATTTTCCCCACAGAATGGGTGATAAACGGAAAACCTCTTTCATTGCAGTTTTCTGAGTCATTAGTGTTCTTTAGAGAAAGTCTTTGAGCTTTACATTCCATAATGCATCCGCGGGTAACCATGGAAACCCCATCTGGAACCTCACACAGTCAGGCGCGATCTCTCTGCTGGAGCGAAGCACAGCACAGGCTTTTCATTACAGAACTCAAACAGCAGCATCAGACTCTGCAGAAAGAGCGCACTCACGTCTGATCTGTGCGGGATCAGTCGAGTGTATGTTCATCCTCTCTCTGACTGCTCCAGATACGCCGCTCCAGGCTTGGCAATTCTGTTGCTCTGTTGAAACAGAACGCATATGAACACGACCGCACACGAGAACTAGCAGAAAACATCGACGCTCCCACTCATGCCTATGGAAGAGGCAATAATAACAGAACCTGACCTGTCAAACACTGTAGAACTTTAAAAAGTTTCAACTATAAAGCTTTAGAAAACTATAGAAGACACACTTTCATGTAAATCTGGCTCTGACTGTAAGCAAACACTGCTGCGCCCACAGCCCGTTAGAACTTAGCATTTAACTAAAAATCTGATCAATATAAAAGAATTTAAAAACATTTACTTACGCATATTTGAACACTGGAACGTGAGAGATTTTACTCTAGTAAGTTTTTTGAATAAAAAGGAAAAAATGAAAACCATTACATCATACAGCAGCATTGTGACTGCATCACACTTGATGACAAGCTGAATGTGTCGCCATGGAAATAGGAATGTGCTGCTATCTTAAAAAAAAAACAAAAAAACGTTCAAATAAATTTTTAAAAAAGTCACAACGAGGCCTCTAAATATTTTAAACTCAAGTGGGAAGGGGTTCGTTTAATGTGTTCCCTTCCTTAGCATCAGCGAATGTTTGCTCCTTTTGTAATAGTTGTGTTTGAGTCCCTCAGTGTGAACAGATGAATCTCAAAATCATAGTCACTGATGGGAAGATTTCAAATGTGGAAAACCAAAGAATGTGCAGGGTTTTTCTGAAGAACAGTGTGCAGGCAAACTGCTGAGGACAAACAGGGACTCATTAAGAACTATCACAAAACACACAAACAAGAAGATACACACCAGCAGAAGAACCAAGAGGATGGAAACTTCTCATCAGGATCGTGTGTGTCAGTACCTGGACTAGTTTTTCTAGTGCTACTGTCTCATAGCAGCTATGATATACCTTTAGGCTCTGTGAAAAATAAAACTGTCTTCCAAATATCCATCTTGGTGCTTCTTAACATTTCCATATTAGATGTGAAGTCTTGTTCTCTTACCTTGTGCTTTGGACACCTCAGAGAAAAGTTGTCTTCATTTAGAGAGCAATCTAGATCGAGGTTAAAAAACGAAAGATTTAGCACTGAACGTCAGCCACTCATTTGATCACAAAGACTCATGTGGATTTTGCTTTAATAAAACAAGTGCAGACCAAGGTGATGTCACATCTCACCTGCTTCTATGGCACAAAGGTAGTGGAACCGCAGTGTGCAGCCTTTACTGTAGCAGCCAAGTGTGGAGCCTACCATCTCACAATGAGAGCAGCTCTGAGGAGTGGAAATGTCAGAAATATTACAAATAAAATAAACAACAATTTCTGTATACTTGACACAAGTCACATATTTTCACACAATACAGAAAGCCAACAAACTGCAGCGCTTTCCACTTACTGTATCTCTAGCACCATCTAGTGCCTCCTGAAGGCCATACAGTCTCCCATTGACCAGGTATACGCCACTGGTCCAAACGATGCAGCCCTCGTGCACCCACAGCTCCTCGGGGTCCAGAGGCACGAGTGGGAGCTGGGACAGTTGGGCCATGGTGCCCAGAGAGTCCAGGTTGGGTGGCGGGGGCTGGAAGGGCAGGGAGGCTTTGCTGTTGATAGGGACAGTTCGAGGTAAATCCTCACTGGACTTATGTCTTCTTTTGAAGCGTGGATGGGATGTCAGTTTTCTGTGCTGGGGCCTTTGCTGTGTATTTTCGACCTGCAACTGCTTCAGTACAAGTTCACCATCTAGTTCTTGAGCTTTTGATGTGCCCAGCCCGCTTGTCAGTTCTGCAGTTGAATCCCAGGTGTGAGCTGTTACCTTTGAGGTGGAGCTGCTCGTCTTAGCATTCTGGAAAAGCATTTCTTCACCCATGCTGGGAGAGACAGTGCCAATGGTGGTGGCTGGGGACGTTGGGTTTGTTGCCTGACTTACTGTGCAATCGCTATCTGTAGATGACTTGACATTCTGAGGGTCCTGTAATCTTGTATCCTGGGGAGTCGTTTCTGTTGGAATGGATGTCATACTGAAACCTGTGGTAGCTGCCCCATGGTAGGACAAGGTTTGTCGCACTTGAGGTTGATTCTTAGGGAGCTTGGCTGCATACTCAGCTGGGTAAAAAGGACCATAGAGATCCCCGAGATGTTTGTAGTTGGCCCATTTCTGGCAAAGGCAGCATAGGAGGCGACCAGTGTGTCCAGTCTCTGATATCACAGGCCCTGGCAGAACATATTCAGACGTAGGAAGTGTCTTCCCTGACTGCAAGGCAGAATCAACAGGCTCTGAAACCCAGTTTTCTTTTGTTCTTTCATTTTCATTTTCTTTTCCCAAAAGTTGAGATGACACAGGGGTATTTAATGGGCCATCAACCCCTAAGTGACCAGTTTTGCCTCCACCTTTTGATTTTTCATCCTCTGCATTAATTATTGTACAGACAGCCCCAATCTCTGTTATCTTTTTCTCCACATGTATGTAAGGAGCAAAAACATTATTCCTGGCATCTGAGAATATTCCACACAGGTTCATATTTCCCCTACTGCTCGCCTGAGTGTCCAGCTTCTTATTGGAAGCCATCCCTCTTCTTTTCCTTCTCTGATTGCCAGGAGTCTCATTGCCCTCTTTCCCCTTTTTCTGTCTATGTCTAGCAGGCTTCACATCTGACTCCGGCTGGGTCTCCTCGCTCTCTACATCCACTTTCACCACCTGGGTTTGAGCAGGAGGTGTCAAAGATGGACAGGGTTTCTGGTCAGGTGGTGTTGATACTTGGGACACTTCACTTGCAGTGTCTGGGATTGGGACAGACTGAGCTTCAGCTGTGGGTGAGGGAAGAGAATCCACAGGTATGCTTGTTTCTGCATTCTGAATTTGTGCTTGGGCACGTTTCTGCTTATTCACACTGCCTACTGGACGACCTTTTTTCTTACCTGATGGAAAATAACCTTTGGGGACAGTGTTTTCTGATGTTTTAGGCTCTGAACTGGTCAACCTGAGAGAAGTCATCTGGTGCTGAGCAGCTCTGGACAGAAGGTGGTGCCCAGGGCTCTGACTATGGCCAGTGGTGGTCCCATAGTAATCCCCACCTGGGTAATCATCAAAGCCCATGCCAGTCTCTTGAAGTTTCTGCCTCAGCAGGTTAGCAGCCGACTGCTCACCTCGTCGTGTTTCCAACTGTTGATAAGTGTTTGTGAACTGCTGTATGTCAGACAATGCAGAAGAAGATGGAGGGGATCCCTGTACAGGACAAGGTAATGGAGGAGCTGGTGGAAGGGGTCCTAACAAAGTAAAATCATCCTTAACATTTTCACCCAATGATCCTGAAGATCCAGCAGCACCTAATCCAAAGTCAAAATCTTTTGGCAAACTCCTGAGGGCACTAGTGCTAGAAGCTGTTGTACCTGGTTTGAGAGTCTGAGAATCACACGAGAATGCATCTTCAACTGCTCTGTATGGCATAAGATCATCTAAAGTATGAGAATCATCAAGGTAAGATAAACATGCCTCCTCTCCTTGAGGAACCCCCGAAAATGATGTACCACCCTCAGGGTCTGGTATGTCAGATGTGTAATGAGATACTTCTGAGAAGTCAGATCCCACTCGACTATTGTTGAAGTCATTTTTTTTCACACCGGGAGTAATTTTTCGCACAATCGCCTCAAGTTTTAGACCATGACCCTTTCTTGGGGTAATAAACTTTGCTTTGGACTGAGAAGGTGAATTAGCGCTGGGTATAGAATGCTGTGTTTTAGGAGATGGCAATTTTGGCTGAGTATCAGTACTGCCAGAGCAATTGTTGGTTGCAAGTCTCGAATCAGAGTGGGACTGAGATAGTGGGGAGTGATACGCTGATCCTGGTCGCTGACCTGAAACATCCTGATGCTGCCTCTTAGCTGGAATAGGAGAAATAAAAGATCTAACTCTCCTTCTCATGATTAAAGGGTTGGTTTCAGCCGATGCTCCAGTTTTGGTTGCTCTCTGCCCCTGCTGAATCCCTTGGGTAGTCTTACCAGTGTGCCCAGCAGGGCTAACAGCACCAACTGGAGCAATTGAGTGGAAGGATTTGGACGTATTTTCTGCACTCTTATCTGAAATGTCCTCTTCTTCAAGTTTGGGGCCAGCATTTGTGACTGGCTGAGAACCTACATGCTCATGAGGGACTGTAGTGGGTTGTCCAGCTCCCTCTCTTTCAGGATAAGTGTCCCACATTTTCATGTCAAAGTGTGAACCGGGATAAGAGTGCTGTCGGGATAGGTGATGCTGACTAGCCAAAATATCACTTGAAGGTTCGGATTTACACTTCTGTTCAGAAAGTCTCTGAGGAACGTGCCTGTCCATACCTCTTAGCCTTTGTCTGTCAGGAGTCCAGTCGGGTCTCACGGGAGGAGGTAAACTCTGTGGAAACACTTGTAACTTGTTAGTAGAAGGTGCGGTTTTGGAATATGCTGATACTGTGTGGAATGGTTTATGAGGTGTAGGATGGGAGATCATTTTTGGTCCATCCATGGTGTCACTGAAACCATATACTCTGAAACCGTCAACAGCCTGCGAGAAAGACTGGTGCCTTGGTGGTGAGGACAAGGGATTTGAGGACATTTGCAAAAGATATGGCAGGTTGCTAGTGGCTTCTCTGTTGCCTTTGGCACTGCTGGTCTTTTCTATATCGGAATCAACATCTACAGGAGGATGAAGAGGCTTATTAGATTCCTTACTCGGTAGGGTGCTGCAGTAACCATCTGTGTTCTGACCTGCAGTTTCTGTCTTTGATGAGTCCTCCTTGTTTTGTGCTTTCTTTGCTTTTGATTCTTCCTTGCAACATTCTTGTTCATTTGATCCAGATGAAGAAAATGGCTGCTGAATGACAGAGGTTCCAGAGGTACCAGAGTGTCCTCTCTCTCTTTCTGGTGTTGTTCGTCGAGAAGGGGACACATCACAGATTACTGAGCGGCGTCCTGTGGATGAGGATGTCTGAGATTGAGTGCGACTGATAGGACCTACACCACATGCCAATGGCTCAGCTTCCTGTAAAAGCAATTGTTCCACAGCAGAAGGAGAGGTACCATATCTGGATGGTTTTCTGTGCTGCAAAGAATAGTCAGCCAAGTTAATGTGCTTTGAGGGGGCTCCTGTTGTGAGATCTAAAGACTGCTGCATGTGGGAGGACTGGCTGGGAGACAGAATGGTTTTGCCTTTTTCTAAAGAGATCCCATGAGTCACATTAGGCTTATGTGCTTCAGAATCCCAAGAGGGATGAAGAGGGCCTAAAACAATATCATTATCTGATCCCTGATTTTGACTTGAATTTGGTGGTTTCCCAGAGGCCATTTGATTGAACTTGACATTAAGTCCACTCATAAGTGTTTGAGAGCCCATTGCATGTGGACTCAAATTTTCAATCATACTGTAAGGTAGTCTAGTTTGATAACGGTGCTGGTATGTATCTTGAGGTTGTTGGTGAACACTAGATGTCTGGTCAGGACGCCCATAGCGTCTATCTAAGTGATGACCCTGGAGGACTTCTTGCAAAAGACTTGGAAACGATTGCTGAAACTGAGAACTGCTATCTTGACTTCTTGAGACGATAGCCCTCCCCCCTTCCATAGCAAAAACCCCAATCTCCTTCCTGCCAATAGACCCATAGTTGGCTTGCAGCTGATGATAATTCTGGCATCTATTTGTGCCCATACTACTCCCTAGTCCTAACTTTCCTTTGCTCTTTGCAGCATTATAATGTCCCTCAGGATTACTGTATTTAAATGACACTGGGTGAGACTGAATTGAGGGTTGAGAGCTTTGGCCAAATTCTTGTTTAGGGGAAATATATTGTGACACATATGTTTCCATGCACATCTCCCCTTCTCCATTGTGATTTCTAGTCTCTCTTAAGACATTCACATCACGTTGGTCCTCAGGATTGCTATGTTTATTTGAGTAATGAGAAACACCATAATGTGGAGATCTGGCTCCTGTGTGCTTGCTTGATTCAGTATTCACTTCAGATCGAGCAGAGACAATAACCCCAACACCCCCAACATTATGTTTCTCTGATACATTCACATTTTTACTCAGATTTTCAAATTGCTGTGCATCTGTCTCGGCTTCATCCTTTGTGGGAGGGACTGACCGTCTGTTCTCTGAATTTTCCCTATCACAGGAAGGACCTGCATTTTCAACTTCACATTCTTCATCTTTTATAATTTTGATCCGTCGTCCCTTCATTCCACTATCATCATCATTACAAAGGTCTTTTTCTGCCACACAGTTTGGATGTGCTGAGTGAATAGGAGATGGTGGAGCAGGGAGATATACTGGTTGTTTTGGGCTGGGTTCTGCAGAAGGATGAACTGATGGTGGTGAAGAGGAGGAGGGAGTCAGGGTTTCTGGTGTCTTTGATTGAGACTCTCTAGTGGATGGTTGTTTTGAAGCTGTTGAAATGACTCCAGTGTTGACCTGGAGATCCAATACTTGTTGACTCGCTTCCGACGGCATCTGGCTCTGTGATGATGGGTAGCTTTGTGGCTCAGATTCGTTGCTTGTTCCACTTGCCTGCCTAATTCGCTTACGTTCTACTTGTTGATGCCCTTTTGTTTCCAGCATCTCGGAACTCTCTTCATTCACTGAGATCTGACCACTGGTGCTGGAATTTCCAGATTTGTTTTGGTTGCCTGATAAAGACTGAGATCCTTGCTGAATCTGAAGATGATGTGCACTGTCTCTGCTTTTCTTCAGGGGCAGCACAGTGTCTGTTAGAAGCATGTGCTGCACTGTATTAGGTAGATTCTCCACTTGAGAGGTCAGAGCATTGAGACTATTTAGACCAGGGTCCTGCAAGAGTTTGTCATGAGGGTACAGGGAGACATCTTCCCCTGGACCACCCTGAAGACTTAGTCCCATTCGGTTCTGACTCACGGCAGCATGACCGATCCCTGCACTGTGGTTCAAAACAGCCGTTTTAGTTCCTACACCGCTACCACAACTACTGATGCTGCTATTTGAATTGGGAGTGGGGCTCAGCTGAGGTACGGCCTGCAGAAGACGTCCATGGCTTTGGCTGCTGCGAGCATTTGAAACCGAGGGGTGTGATGATGGCTGCAGATAAGTAGTGGCATTGTTTCCTTCAGAACTCCCCATTAGTGGAGACGAAGAAGAGCTGCAGCTCGGAGACTGTACGGCAGATGGAGCAGGAGAGGGATTAGATATGGGACTGAAGTTCTGATGAATGTGAACCTGTTGACTTTGGGAGTGCACAGGAGATTTGGCAAGGTCTTGAGAGGGGTGTGAAGGCAGAGCAGGGCTTGAGGACACAGAGGAATGGGGCAGTTTAGTGTGCATGTGTCCTTGGTGCTGCATTTTGAGGGAGGGGTCATAACCTGCTCCAGTGCTGTGCTGAGAGGTACACTGGGAATGGAGGGCATGCTTGTTAAGGGACTGAGATTGTGGCGAATATGGCGGATGAGCCGCCGATGAGTAGTTTTGTCCCATATTCTCACAGCAGTTTGAAGCAGACGAACTTGTATGAGTATTTGGATTAGACTGAGTAGGAGAGTTATTCATTTTGGCATCCGTGTTGCTGCTGCTGCTCACGTCGTATCTTTGCGGTGGAGAGTTATATATTCCAGTAGAGCCTGAGGTTGCATTAAGGGGGGCATAGTGTCCAAATTGAGGGGGTATTCTGTTTCCAGAAAGCGGGTAATGCAAGGTCCGGTGATGCTGACCTTGGTGCAATCCTTGATGTGAGGGATATTTCTGACCATGTTGCCGTTGTTGCATTTGAGCACCTGATTGCACTGAAGCAGTATGAGCCAGACTGTATTGCTGGGAAGGAGAAAATGAACCAGCGCCACTGGAATTACTACCTCCAACTGCAGATGCACTGCTGGAGCCATAATCCATAGAGTAGGGAGAAATCATTCCAGAGGATGACCCTGAACCAGATAAGTGTTGGTACTGATGAGGCGCATGTCCATCCATGTTTGTGTATCTAAATCCCACGCCATACGCTGCTCCGCTTCTTCTGCTTCTTTCTCGTCCACTCATCGAAAAATAATAATCTACACTGTCCTTACGGTAAGAGTTCCCTCCTCCTCCACTGTGAGTGTTTCCCTGCGTCATCTCTCCAGTTGATCTTCTGGATCCATAGCCGTGTATAGGAGGAGCGTGTAGAAGATGCTGTTGGCTCCGCAGGTGCAGCCCATGGCTCTGCAGGGTAGGTTGAGCTTGCTGCATGGTCGCATAGTCCTCTGAGTTTCTGGGAGATATCTGAAGGTCCGAAGGGTGGGGTTGATATGGGGAACCGACGACACTTCCTCCCCGGCTAAACCCCGGATGAAGAGGGACTGGACTGTTGGGAAAGTTCTGCATTTTTGTGTTTACAGTTTTTCAAAAGCTGTTATTAGCAACCTTTCTTATCAAAAGGACCCAAATGGCAAACTGGAATGCTTAGTATTAGAAATCTAAAAACACATCTGTAACAGCAATGTAGAAGGCCCCAGCCAATGTCATAACTGAGATTTAGAAAACCAGGAGATTCAATTTGCTGCTCAAGTTAAAAAGTAAAAACAAAGTGAAGATGGGCAATGCAGCAGCTGCACATTCATTCACAGAAACGGTGTTACAAATGCCACTACGTGGTTTGGCACTAGATCCAAGGATCTCTGGAAAAAGATGATGAATGAAGGTTTAGTGTTATCACAAAATGTCTATTAGCCAAAAGGTAAAAATACTCCACCAAAATAGCAACTCAAGTAAGCTTCATTAAGATAATGTCAATATCTTGATACTGTAGTGTGAAACATCTCCTTGCCATTTGGTAACTGTGCGAACGGATGTGGATAGCAGCCATGCAGTAGAATTATAACAGTTCAGTAACAGGTTTGCAACAGACAAACAAAAAAAATCTTTCTCTAGTTGGCACATGTATTCACTGACACTGAAAATAGCTTGAGAAAGATCAATACTTCAAGATCATGATTTTTTTTTTCATATTTCCTGTGTAACAAGGATTTTCGGCACGTGCTCAAGCATGTTTCATTAAGATCTTTGCCAACAAATATTTTCCAGCTGTATCCAGATCATCTATTCCCATGTTAGTTATTCAGTCCAGCAAATTTGTTGTTTTCTTTGATTGTCCAATCCTTGCCCATTACAGTAGGGTATTTTTCAGTGTAGCTGGTCCTAGCTTCAGGTTTTCCATGGTCAGTGACATGCCATCCAGTTGCTCTTTTAATCCTCTCAATATGATATCTTTCTCTCTCTGGAAACAGGAAGATGTTCTGAAAACAAAGAGAAAACAGTTTATATTATATATTACTATATATTATATTATATATTAACTGAGAACTCTGCTTTAGTGTTACATTCCTATTTTAAACAACCAAATAACAACCTAGGGCTGGACGATATGGCCAAAATTGATATCACGATATATTTCTTAATTTCGGTCGATACGATATAATTCCGATATCGATATGAACACTATTTATCTGAAATAGAAATCTTTTGTAACATTATAAATGCCTTTATCATCACTTTTGATCAATTTTAAGCATCCTTGCTAAATAAAAGTATAATTTCTATAATTTCTTTCCC
>NW_015644613.1:106463-111001 GCF_001515625.1 Sinocyclocheilus rhinocerous | reverse complement strand
GATTTTGAAATGTGCAGTGCTCATGTTTATTCAACGAAGTCAAACGGCACAAATAAATCAATGTATGGGAAACTGGTAATGTATATCGAAAAATGCAAAATGAAATGTGTTTAAAAATCATATCACCGTTATTGAAAAAAATTATATCGCGATACATATTGATATTGAATTATTGTCCAGCCCTAATTACATCCAAACATTTAAACTGCCATGAAATGCTAAATCTTATTTTCTGAGATGTTAAGGGGATACTCCACCCAAAAATGAAAATTCTCTCATCACTTACTCACACTCATGCTGTCCCAGATGTATATGACTGATTTTCTTCAGATGAACACAAATTAAGATTTTTAGAAAAATAATCCATCTGAGTCAATATAATGCAAGAGTATGGGATCCCCAAAGTGGACGCATCAAAAACCACACAACACCAACACGATGGTAATCCATACGACCCCAGGTGATGAATCAATGTCTTCTGAAGTTAAACAATGGGTGTGTGTATATACTATTAAAAACATTTCAAAATATAATCCTAACTTCCAGCCAAAAGTCATAGATGGGTATTGGTATTTTTCTCACACACGCATCGTTTTGCTTCAGAAGACACTGATTCATCAACTCTGGTTGTATGGCTTACCATCATGTTGATGTTTTTGTCATGATTTTTGAAGTGTCAACTTCAGGGATCTGTTACACTTGCATTATATGGACTCTATGGATTATTTTTCTAAAAGTCTTTGTTTGTGTTCATGTGAAGAAATTATCTTCTACAGTATTATATTGATGTCTCTCCAAACATCAACCAGCACAGTCTAGGTGCATGCATTGGACTGCAAATAACGGCACTTATACAGTGATGCATTTGAACGCTACGACAATGATGAAATCATAAAAATCAAAGAAGAATGGAAAGAGAAGTCTTTATTCCTTCTGCTTAATGCAGCAGCTAGAGTTCTTACTAGAACCAGCAGTATGACCATATTAGCCCGGTTCTGTCAACACTCTGCACTGGCTACCTATTAAACATCGTACACATTTTAAGGGTGTTTTCACACCTGTAGATCGATTGCTTTGTTCCGAAACAGGGATTAAAATTATTACAATGTTGCTTTTTATTCTTGGTGCGGTTCGCTTTCACACGGCAATGTTTCTAAACGGACCAAATTTGTTAATACAAGTCACGCGCGAGTAAACTGTTCTCTCATTGGTCAAAGTTTCACGGTTTATTTTCCGGGATTCCACTGAGCTGTCACAGCTGTCATCCGTCAGGATGGAACGACAACAGCTTCGTGGGCTTATTGTTGTTGTTTTTTGTAGCTGTCATTATATTAATTTATCATTTTGAGCAGGAGTCCAGAATTCATAAGGGAAAACGTTTTTAAAATGCACCTACTAGGAAGAAGAACAATAAGACGGGATTATAAAACGAAAAAGTGCGCTTTGATTTTGACTGGCGAAGACGTGCTCACCCACAGACACTCACAGGTTCATTTTGAAGTATTAGCAAAACAACAAAGCTAATGCTTTTCACAGAACTTACGTAATTACCCATCATACATTGTGATATAGCCTGGTTCGTTGGCCCGTTAGATCGGATTGCTTTCTCACTACAACCAAACCGCTCCAGAGTTCGTTTCCAATCAAGCCGAGACCACCTCGTTCAGGCGATCTCGGACCGATTGTTTTGGCGCGGATCCGGGCGCGATTGCCGTGTTCACATATGCCCAAACGAACCGAGCTAAGTACAACCGAACCGCTCCAGATTTCCTTTTCAATCGAGCCGAGACCACCTCGTTCAGGCGATCTCGGACCGATTGTTTTGATGCGGATCCGAGCGCGATTGCCGTGTTCACATATGCTCAAACGAACCGAGCTAAGGGGTGAAACGCGCCAGGTTCCGGAACAACGGGCCAGGTATGAAAGCACACTAAAATACTGCTAATTATAAAGCCTTGGATTAGGGTTGCACCGATACCATTTTTTCAGAACCGATCCGATCACAAAATTTCTTGCACTAGCTGGACTTCACACATGACGTAATCACGTTGAAAAGGTCACGCGTGAAGCAAGTGGAAGCACCGACCCAGTGTTTACAAAGCGAACGAGCAAAGAAAGTCAAACGCCCTTTACAAAAGAGGTAAATCAACGATGATGGACGATTATGGAGTTGGAGGAGAAAATGAGATGGAGTTTTTCGCCCTACTCTTTCTTTCTGAACCGGAGCACACAGATGAAGAGCTGACCGCGCGCAACCTTTCCAACGTGACTACATAATACGCATATTGCGGAGCTAGGGCAAGATGTAAATTTGTGGTTAAAAAGTATATATATTTTTTTTTTTTTTTTTAAGAAAACGACTGATGGCTGGGATCGTGTTGAGCTCTTTGAAGCTGCACTGAAACTGCAATCTGGATCTTCAGTCTGTTGGTCCCCATTGAAGTCCATTATATGGAGAAAAATCCTGGAACGTTTTCCTCAAAAACCTTAATTTCTTTGCGACTGAAGACAGAAAGACATGAACATCTCGGATGACACGGGGGAGAGTAAATTATCAGGAGATTTTTATTCTGGAAGCGAACTACTCCTTTAATAAAACTCAAACAGTCAGAATAATTAAATTTCCCCATATAAAAATGAGATTGTTGCAATGTTTACAGATGTTACTGTTTTTGATAATGAACGTAAATTTACATAGCATCCTAACTACTAAAGCTACTACTACTGTCAACTCAAGCTACTGTCAAACGTGCATTTCTAAGAGACAGAAAATGTACTATTATGAATACTGGAGCATACACTGCAAACTGTGCTGAAGACACGCATCACAAACCTGTGTCATGATTTGAAACAATATCACTCATTACAACATACAGAAACTAAGAAATTAAGTTTTCTATTAAGATATTTATTTTAAGGAAAAATTACGTGAAGTGTTTGTCATGTTCTGACCATAAAGAGTCGTTTAAATCCACAATTAACGGTCTGGTTTATACGACTTTCACTTAGGAGCAAAAATCACCCTTTAAACTTGAAAGAAATAAAGATTTGAAATGTACTGTGATAATTATCGATATCAACTGATATGAACAATTTTATTGTGATCATTTTTTTTGGCCGTATCGGCCAGCCCTAGTTTAAATGAGTGTTCATGACATCAGATGGATCTTCATTAAATCATACCAGAGTCCACTGCACAATAACACACTGCAGGTTTCAGAGTATTTCTTGAAACCAAGCTGTAAAAACAGTGCAAGATGTAAAATTCTGATGCTGTATATTGCTACTTCGCAAATAAATACATGAATGGGCATGAAATGTTCATTTGACTTTTCTTAATATTTAATATCTGAGAAGAGCACAGAGTGTGACGAATGACATGCAACCAGCAGTCTAGCAAATTTGTGAAAACATGCATTTTAAAAATAGCTTTAATAATGTTTCAGAGCATAATGGCACAACAGTTCAGTTAATGGCGTAAATGTAATAATCACACAGATGTTTACCTGCCGGATTCAGATTCACGAACACTTCACGCATGTAATCTGGATTATTTTCATCAGCTCTCAATGAATAAACATTGAACAGTCACAGTTCTGCTCCCGAGAGCACTTATTAAATGATATATTGTAAATCGTGTCTGTGTAATGAATGCAGTATGCAGTGTGCAGACTGTGGAGTGTCTGTATTGTTGTCAAACACACGGTTGCCATCATTCAGACTCAAAACTCTTCTGCGCATGTTATGATGAAGCGCTGAAGCTTATTTCCCAAGCAGCCAAGTCAATCAGAACAGCGGCAATTCAAGACTCATTCAGAGGGTCACATATTCATAAGAGCTAATGTTTTAAACACTGGTGAATGTAGCTTTGGAGACGAACAGCGGTTCACAGTGTAGCTCAGTCACTGCGAGTCTTTTCACATTGCACTACTGTTTTATATCAGTTACAATATTTTGATGATAAAACTGTATTAAATCACAACACACAAAGAAATACAACAGAAATCACAAAATTTAGAGAAATTAATGCAAAATCATAAGACTTCATAGGGCCCTATTACTGTTAAAATTATAATAAATTATCAGTTTTAATATCTTTTATGAAATCAACTGATTAGACATGGTTTTTAATGACTAAAAATTAAACCAAAAACACATAATTTGGGGTGAAAATATATATAAAACATAATTTGGGAAAAATAAAATGGATTTCATAGTTCTCTAAATATGTACGACTGGTACGGTGGGGTTTTTATTGACATTCCCTGATCACTATGTATTAGGGCGGGTAAAAAATATCAATATCTCGATTATAATCGATTCTCATTTTTTCGGAACTATATCGATTCTTAAATCCCAAGAATCGATTAGTTTAGCCTGTTTTCAGTTAATGGACGGAACATTGAAGGGCACTTCCCATCCAATATATCGCAATAATCATTGTGCTTTGGTGCTTTTAATATGAAACAAAGTCTCAGATTTCAAATTCTGTCCGTTGTATTGCAGTATTCAAACAATAAATGCTGTTTTGGCGCTGT
>NW_015644613.1:94544-103470 GCF_001515625.1 Sinocyclocheilus rhinocerous | reverse complement strand
AAAAAATATAGATATCTCGATATTAATCGATTCTCATTTTTACGGAACGATATCGATTCTTAAATCCCAAGAATCGATTAGTTTAGCCTGTTTTCAGTTAATGGACGGAACATTGAAGGGCACCTCCCATCCAATAAATCGCAATAAGCACTGTGCTTTGGTATGAAACAAAGGAAACAAAGTCTCAGATTTCAAATTCTGTCCGTTGTATTGCAGTATTCAAACAATAAATGCGCTGTTTAAGCCGTTTAATGTGGAGTGACAGATCGCTGTGAACTGATCATCTCCTCCGCTTTAATAGCAGTTACAGCATGAAATAAACATGAATATCCTGTCTCATGTAATCGCTCAATTAGTGTTTCAGCCGCGCAAAGACGTCAATATAACTGCTTGTAAACAATGTCACGTAACGTCACATTTACCTCAGAAAAACATATTCGGTGACCATAAACTCATTAGTCAGATAGAAAAATAAACTGTAGAGAGGGGCATTTCGCTAAATATATGCACCATATAACATATTCATTATAATGTTTACTGTTCTTCAATGTTTCATTTACGTTTGAATAAATCCATCAAGTTTTTGCCACCATTTAAATGTTTATATTTTAAAAACTAATTGTAGACATTATGTAATTGTAACTTTTATTATAAAAACTTCATTAAGTGTAATTTAAGCAGTTGTATAGCCTAAAAAAATCAGTCAGTTTTAGCCTTCAGTATTATAGTAATGTAGTACCAACTGACTCTCATGAATATTTTACAGCATTAGTTGAGAGATTTTTTTTCCTTGAGAAAATTTTGCATGTGTACCAGATATATATCCAAAATAATCGATATTGAATCGAATCGAACCACAAGCTTGTGAATGAGAATCGAATCGAATTGTGAAATTTGTGTCAAAACCCAGCCCTACTATGTATTGTTTACACACACTTTTAAAAGTTCAATTTCTGTTGGACCCGTAATATCAACACGTAAACCGCACCGGTCCGCTTTTGTGAATTCGGATTAGACGGACCCAGATCACGCCACTGTTATTCAGACTACAATCCTTCGCTCTCGCACAGACAGACTGAGACCGTAGCTCGCTTTTAACTAGAAACGCTATTCGCTGCATCCTTTCACTGTAAGGAAGAAAACATTCGATTACAAACCATAATGACCGAATAATGACTTTTGCATATGAAATCTAATACTATAAAACAAAAGTTTTCGCAAAGTATTCCACCGACTAACGCACGAGTCTGCAGAGACTCTGGATATACGGTCTGAAAGTGTGGCGAGCGCAGACAGACATAATCCATCTACGGTATGGGTGTTTAATTAGCCCAGTCTTTAATGAGGGTCCCAGGCGCTTTAATGGGATCATTAGTCATGTGGACACGTGTCTATTGTCTCTCGCACAATAGCAGTGAGTTTATGGCTGCTGTCTTTCTACAGTCAAACTAGTCCTGTATCTGATCCATTTAACTAAACAAAACGCTAGAGATGATGCTCACAGTCGTGCAAATAGTGTGTTTGTGCAGGAATGAGTGTGTTTGCAGTGTGCACTTCTGTGTGAGGTCAGCTGATGATGCTCTGCACAGATTCAGTTAATCTGGCATCGTTATTGAAACGCTGAAATAACAATGACAACAAACAACGACGACGATGATGATGATGATGATGATAACGCTGAGGAGTTGTTTGCAGTGCTACTGTGTGGATGTATGCCTGCTGTTCATGAGACACAATCACAATCTGGAGTTAATAATGATGGAGCTCCGACATGATACTGACTCGGAACCATCTAGAACTCCATCACAGCACAGCATTCGACTGTTTCTCTCCCACATTAGCATTAGCCCTTTAGCATGGCTCAGATTCGCGCAGAAACACTGGGTTTACAGCTACAATGCGCTCGATTATGAACGCGTCAGACAGACGCGAGCGAACGCGACACGCATCGACACTCGCATCCAGTCAAAGAACATAAACACGGTTCTGAGGAGAAATCACGAACACGCTGAACAGATCACACACGCACTCATGTCCGACGCTGGAAACGTACAAGAACGTCACGTTAAAATCAACACAACCGTCTGATAATGTGATGTTTTTACCGGACAGGCCCGTCCGATCTCCCCGGGCTCGAGTCCCGCGCTCCGCCGCTCCGCCTGCACCGACCCGCGGCTCTCGCACAGCCGCCTCACGGAACCGAGCGGGCCTTGATATTCCGCGAGCACGAACTCGTTCCCCTTCTGCCGTTTTTTTTTCTTTTGTCTTTCTCACGTCAGAAAACGAAGCAGAGGCGCTCGAGCGGTCCAGGCGCTCCCGCCCCCCTCACGCGCGCACCGCATCCATCACTCAGACGCGACGACGCGACGCACGCACTCCGCTGACGCTCGCAGTCATCATTACAGGCGAGCGCGGGATCACACACTCTCACTTGTTGACGGGAGTTGATCGATCTGATCTGATTTCAAGGATCTGGAAGAGAGCATAAAGACGCATTTGGTCTGCAAACACTGTTCTGTGGTGTGCATGTCGCATACTTGGACTAGTGTGCAAAAGTCCTAACAAATACTGGCTAATTTAAGGCGTATTTGAGGGCGATCGATGGGCCGCTCTGATTGGCTCGTGACGGACGGGCCGGTAACCGGTCATGCCGATCAGAGTAACGGTTAATTTGATCAGAGCTCGTGTCACATGCTCCCCACCCCCAACTCCACAATAACCCGCGCTATTTCCATCATGGTTGCCATAGCAACTGAATCACAGCGGCCTAAGTGCGGATCATTTAGGCCACACGTTTCCAGACACCGCGCGCCATACACGAATAAATATCCATCAGTCTGTTTGTTTGAGCCAGACTTTGCTTCAGCATCTGTACCTGTTCAGTTTGAAATGAAACCAGCATTGCAAACATCAAGGCTTTGTTTGGCCTCTCCATCTTGACATGGGATTGTTGTTTGTTTTTATTATGTTGTTGTGTATATTTGTTTCATGGTGTGATTGTAAAATGCATTCTAAAATGCTGCATTTGTTGACAGATACAGTCACCGGAACGAGGCGTGTGTGGAAGTGAAATGATTACAAAAGAGAAACATTCTGGCTGTTTCTTCCTGTAGCTCAAACAGTAGATCGCAGTGCTAGCAAAGCTGAGGTCATGGCTTTGATTCTCTCTGAATGCTAGCGTTCCTCTGGATAAAAGCTTCTGCAAGTGACATAGATGTAATGTATTTATTGTTCTTAGTCTTCTTGTATATTCACTGTACTCTGGTCTTGATGGGGATACGAATGAGTGTTTGTCATTTTCTGTAGCTAAAAACTGTTCAAATAGCCCATAGCCAATGAATGTTTGACATGACAAACATGTGACTTATTCTGGCCACACCCCATTAAATACCGGCTTGCTAATAAAAAGAAATGCTGAAAATGTGCTCACCATCAGGATGAGTTTGTTTCTTCATCAGGTTTGTAGAAATGTAGCACTGCATCAGTGTCTCAGCAATGGATGCTCAGCAGTGAATGGGTGCCGTCAGAATGAGAGTCCAAACATCTGATAAAAACATCACAATAATCCACAAGTAATCCACAGCACTCCAGTCCATCAGTTAACATCTGGCGAAGACAAAAGCTGAAACTAATCCAGCATTAAGACGCTTTTAACTAAAATACCACAGAGTATATAAGAGTCTAAGAGCTCTATAGCGCACCGTATAGAAAGTTAATCCCACGCTCAAATTGGTTGAAAGTATATGTAGGCCAATATGTTTGACCTCCAGTTTACATCAAATCAACGTCATGTCAAGTTTTTGACGTCAGTTCGATTTGCATATTTGTGACTTGTTTCTTGATGTTAATTTTGATGTCAATTTGATGTCTTTTCAACACCGTCTTGAATCTTGAATCAATTGCCCACTGGGTAGAAGGTATTGGGGAAAAGATGCCAAGTGTGACCAAAATAGGCTGAGCAGGCCCGTTTCAGTCAGCTGAGCTGTTTATGGCCGAGAGACACTCAGTATATGAACGAATACAGGTTTTCACATGTGTTAATAAACTTTATTGTTTGAGGTTTGTGGATAATTCTGTAAGAATTAATTGTGATTTGCCAAGGGTTATGCTGGTCTGATCTGTTGTAGTTGCTGCTGTCGCCACACGAGGTCACAGACACGCTTCAGACTCTGCTGCTGAGACACTCTGCTGATTCATTTATATCTACATACGTTTGAACACAGATCCGTTTCACTTAGGTTTCTCTTCACTGATCTGCTCGCAAGATTTGTACAAGACAGCTGATAAGTAAGAATACCTACATATTAATATAATCTCTATAAAATATAAACCAGGCATCCCTCACAGATGTAAGCTTGATTAAGGCTTGCTGCATACAGAGTCTACATTAGTCTTATATGATCCTTCTATAATAATCACAGTAAATAAGTGTATTTCACATGTGACAGTTTCTTATAGTTCGTAATGTGTATGAGATATTATTTACTCTCATCCTTTAGGAAACTCTTGCACCTTGCAGTTCAAATGACTGTGTCCATGTGGCCACACACACACACACACACACACACACACAGACAATCTGTCAAATCTTAACAGCAAATGTCAGGACCTAAGTGACCTTGCCTGATCATTTGAGGAAGTGGAATTCCTCTCAGGGTGTGGATTACACAAACAAAGCAAACTTAGCACGGAAAAGCATTGCCTCGCTGAAAGGGGATATTGAGCAGCTGGGAAAGCTCTGATAAATTGGATGACAGCAGATCTGTAATTAGGCCAACTCACCGACATCACCGACCCAATGTCTTTCTGCTCAAGTGTTAACTTCATGCAATCTTTTTATGTTTCTGTAACAATTGCATGAAGTCAAGAGCTTTTAGCTTACACAAAAATGAATGCCATACACACACACACTCACTCACACACACACACACACACTCACTCACACACACACACAGTGTAAATCATGTGTGAAATGCTGCTGTACAGTGAGTGTGTGTCCTGCAGTTTTCTGATCGTCCTGCAGAGGTCAGTGTCGTACAGTTCTTACTCGTGTATGGCATGCACTTGTCGCCTAGCAACGCCATTACCATGCCTGGAGGGGACTAGTATTTGCATCTGAGCGGAGGCTGGAGAGCGTTTCACAGGTTCATCTGGTGTCTTCAGCGCGTTGTGTGCGTTCGATTGCCCTCTGAAACACAAAGAGCCTCACGATCACACAGAGCCGGAGATGCGATAGGGTGTTGCCATGGCAACTGCTCACTTCAGGCCTCTATCAGCATCCTCATTCACTCATTTACATCTCGAGATGAATTACTTCACTCGCTGAGTGGACACTTGGCTCAAAATACATCTGTGAACTCAAACATATTTATTATGTAACATTGGTGCAGGCGTCAGGTTTGTACAGTGTTTGAAATCATAAACCTGCATTAATGTCAGTATAAAGGTGCAGTCGCATTTACTATTGCTCTGCAAATTTTCGTGAGCGAAATCCAGTAATTTCATTAGGAATCCAGGTGATTGGTAACAGATTTCGCAATGGGTTGAAGCTGGTCATGTAAATTCGCTGCGTTAATGAACAGAAATCTGCTTGGTTTGAGAGTGACTTGAGTGTGAGCTGTGCGTATTTTCCCGTGAAATTTCTCTAATGCGACTGACCCGTGTACAGAGCCAGTGGAGAAGCATTAGGATTGTTTACGCATCGTTAAATGCTATAAACATGAGCCGTGTCCAAAAGGTAAAGGGGGAGGTGTTGCTACAATTTATAACAATGTTTTCAGTATTTCTCAGAGGGCGGGCTTCAAGTATAACTCGTTTGAAGTAATGGTGCTTCATATAACATTATCCAGAGAAACAAGTGTTAATGATAGATCCCCTGTGTCGTTTGTACTGGCTACTGTATACAGGTCACCAGGGCACCATACAGACTTTATTAAAGAATGTGCTGATTTTATATCCGAGTTAGTGCTGGCTGCAGATAAAGTTTTAATTGTTGGTGATTTTAATATCCATGTTGATAATGAAAAAGATGAAAAGACATTCTGAACTCTATTGGGGTTAAACAACACGTCTCAGGACCTACTCATTGTCAAAATCATACTCTAGATTTAATACTGTCACATGGAACTGATGTTTATGGTGTTGTAATTATGCAGCCAAGCGATGATATCTCAGATCATTATTTAGTCTTGTGCAAACTTCATATAGCTAAAACTGTAAATTCTACTCCTTGTTACAAGTATGGTAGAACCATCACTTCTACCACAAAAGACTGCTTTGTAAGTAATCTTCCTGATTTATCTCAATTCCTCAGCATATCCAATAACTCAGAACAATTTGATGATGTAACAGAAACTATGGACTCTATGGAATTTTCTAGCATTTTAGATACAGTTGCTCCTTTACTCTTAAGGAAGATTAAGGAAAACAGTCTGACACCGTGGTATAATGAGCACACTCGCACCCTAAAGAGAGCAGCCCGGAAAATGGAGCGCAACTGGAGGAAAACAAAACTAGAGGTATTTCGTATTGCATATTCAGACCAGATGGTGGATCAGCACCTAGAGAGGACCTCTACAGCCCTGAAAGACAGCGGAGACCAGGACAACTAGATGAGCCCCAGAGACAGATCGCCAGTGAAGACCTTGTCTCCTAGATGGCCACCGGGACAAGACCACAGGAACCAGTTGAGTCCTCTGCTCAATCTGACTTTGCTGCAGCCTGGAATTGAACTGCTGGTTTCGTCTGGCCAGAGGAGAACTGGCCCCCGACTGAGCCTGGTTTCTCCCAAGGTTTTTTCTCCATTCTGTCACCGATGGAGTTTAGGTTCCTTGCCGCTGTTGCCTCTGGCTTGCTTAGCTGGGGAGTAGTTGATTGCACAGATACTATTTAAACTGAGCTAAACTGGGTGATGACATCACTGAATTCAAGAATCATCACTGCTTCTTTCTGTTCCCCAGTCCCCTTTAAAGACTAAGGGTGACCAAGCTTTTGCAGTTGCGGCTCCTAAACAGTGGAATGCACTTCCAGTTGCCGTGAGATCCTCGCCCACGTTGGACTCTTTTAAATCTAGATTGAAGACTCATTTATTCTCTTAAACCTGTGGTGTTGCCTGAGAATATTGGGCTATAAAGTTGTTTATGGTTTATTTTGCATGCTTTTATTTGAATCTTTTTTTATTTTTTGTTGCTTTTGATATTATTTAATTGTTTATAAATTGTACAGCACTTTGGTACAACATTTGTTGTTTTTAAATGTGCTTTATAAATAAACGTGAACTTGAACTTGAACTTCAATGATGAACTGCCTTTAACTGTAAATTGAGTTTTTACTATTGTCATTTTGCTTTATTGACACACTATTTTCCTATTTTGACAATGTAAAGTTGCTTTGACACAATCTGTATTGTTAAAAGCGCTATATAAATAAAGGTGACTTGACTTGACTTAAACTGTTTACTGTAGTGGTAACCATGGAAATCTACAAATATTATAGTTGAACTACGGTAACTTTAGTAAAACCATGGTTCATTTTCATAAGGGACTGCCAGTGACAGGCTGTTGCATGAATAAAATGCAACATTTTTATTCATACAGTGTATGATTTATACTAACATTACAGAATAGAACACGATCAATATGAACTTTTAACGTTCAATTTAAATACCTGTAATTGCACAAACTATGTAGGCTACAATTTCAGTTTATTTATTGTGAAATAACTCAAACATGTTTTTTCTGTCCTCTGATAAGCATTGTTCTGGTCTGCCGTTCACAAAAGCGTCAATGCTTTCCTATGATACTTTTGGGAGTGAACGCTCTCTGTGATTGGTTGGTTTTGTCTTGCAACATTTGCATGTGTTCAGATGAGCAGGAAAACAGTTCTATTCTACACAATTATTCACTAACATAGGTTATTCATCCAATTCAGTGCATATTGTACGCCTTAATTTTTTTTTTGTTAAACAAAATTACTGGTATATAAAACACCTTAGTATCGATATTTTTATATTTGAGTATCGATACTTTCGATACTTGCATCAGTATCGATATATCGATCACTTCAGGATCGATACACCCATCCCTATGAAGCATGAACCAAACACCTTCAACTGAGAGTAGTTATTCAGAAGTACAGTACTGAAGCTGGAAATTAAGCAATCTGGACATGAAAATGTCTCTGGTATTTTTCTGTTGCAATGAAAACACTGCTTGTTTTGTGGTGCTGCAGCGGTAATGTTGTGTGTTATTAGCGTGTGTGGCGCTGCAGTGGTAATTTTGTGCGTTATTAGCGCGTGTGGCGTTGCAGCGGTAATTTTGTGCATTATTAGCGTGTGTGGCGCTGCAGTGGTAATTTTGTGTGTTATTAGCGTGTGTGGCGTTGCAGCTGTAATTTTGTGCGTTATTAGCATGTGTGGCGCTGCAGCGGTAATTTTGTGCGTTATTAGCGTGTGTGACGCTGCAGCGGTAATTTTGTGTGTTACAGCGGTAATTTTGTGCGTTATTAGCGTGTGTGGCGCTGTAGTGGTAATTCTGTGCGTTATTAGCGTGTGTGGCATTGCAGTGGTAATTTTGTGCGCTATTAGCGCGTGTGGCGTTGCAGCGGTAATTTTGTGCGTTATTAGCATGCGTGGCGGTGCAGTGGTAATTTTGTGCGCTATTAGCGCGTGTGGCGTTGCAGCGGTAATTTTGTGCGTTATTAGCGTGTGTGGCGCTGTAGTGGTAATTCTGTGCGTTATTAGCGTGTGTGGCATTGCAGTGGTAATTTTGTGCGCTATTAGCGCGTGTGGCGTTGCAGCGGTAATTTTGTGCGTTATTAGCATGCGTGGCGGTGCAGTGGTAATTTTGCGTGTTATTAGGTTGTGTTGCGCTGCAGTGGTAATTTTGTGCGCTATTAGCGTGTGTGGCGCTGCAGTCTGGTGCGTCTC
>NW_015644613.1:93025-94534 GCF_001515625.1 Sinocyclocheilus rhinocerous | reverse complement strand
TAGGCAACCTTTAATAAGAGTGAGCCGCAGCTTCACAAAGGATTGTGGGACTGTGGGGGTGTTGAGAGGGGGAGGTGCACCAGGTTCTCTAAACGGCAGCACAGTCAACAAGAACAAGTGACACTCCTGTCATCCGTACTGCTGCACGGTATCAGCCCAGAGTCTCTCTCTCTCTCTCTGCTCTTTTATTGTCTGGAAGTCTTTCCATGTCCCTCCCTCCTCTGCCCGTCTCTCTCTCTCTCTGTGTCTATCAATATTTCATATGCCTCTTTCTCCTACGTGAGTGAGAAATGAATAAAAGGAAAGCGGATGTGTGAGGAATAATGGATTACAGTTGAGCTGAGCGGTTCTTCCGTGCTCTTCATGTGTAGTTTAACGCCACAGAAAACTCTAATACTAGAAATCGTATCACACTGTTCGCACTGTCAATACTATATTCCACACTGCTGCATTCAGTCAGCTGCGTGCCTGCAAAAAGAAAGCTGTTATTGATGAGGAACTTTAACAGTCTCAAGTTCTTGTCCGTGCTTAATGTACATTAATTTGTCTTAACCTACTGTATACTAAAATGAAGCTGAACATTTCATCACGGGATACCAAACATCATTTGTATGCGACACACGTTTAAGATATTCCATGCATACAGAAAATGTGTGCACTTGTAGTGCAGCAGATGTGACAGCGTAGTACAGTAAATAGAAGTACAGTATATAGGATGAGCAAACACTAGCGCTGAATACAAGGACGCAAAGCAAGATGAGCAGCAGGCAGACAGACTAAAGAGTTGATTTTAATTCGCTTTATTCACCATGTGAAAGAATTCTGATCCATCATCATCAAAACACTCGCTCACTATTAAAGTCTCAGAGTTTTGTGTTCATATTGTCATACAAAAGGAGGAATTCTCTCATTATTATATACACAATCTGTACATGTTTTCACTTGAGAATCATTTCAGAGATGTAAATGACGTAAAAATTTCAGTAACATATCAAAGTGGATGTAGTTCTTATTCCATAGTGAAACAATTCACTCATTCAGCCCGCATCCTCTTGCACTGCAGTTACCATGGGAACAGCATTGTAACACCATGGCAGTGCCATAGCAACAAGAGTATTTAACATAGAAGTCAGAGTCTCGCACACGCACACGCACACGCACACCTGACGAGCGACGAATTCATCGATCGTGTGGAGAAAACAACAGATGGAGTTTGTACCGTAGCGATGTGAATAACAACAGGGTGTTTCTTACCTGTAGAATACTTCAAACCAGCTATACTTACCTTAGAATAATGAGAATATAGTAGTCAACAGAACGTTAAAAGTTGCTTATATATTGCGAATACACTAGAAAAATTATAACTACAGCTATGCGTAATAGGCGTATTTCTCTATGAACACAAGAAAATGTGATTTTCAAGCATATAGAGCTCAAGCTATAAGCATGGGGTTCGTAGGGAACTCGTGTGTGTGTGTGTGTGTGTGTGTGTGAGTGAGTATGTGTGTG
>NW_015644613.1:71586-84573 GCF_001515625.1 Sinocyclocheilus rhinocerous | reverse complement strand
CCGCACCGGTCTGTTGTTAGGCAACCTTTAATAAGAGTGAGCCGCAGCTTCACAAAGGATTGTGGGACTGTGGGGGTGTTGAGAGGGGGAGGTGCACCAGGTTCTCTAAACGGCAGCACAGTCAACAAGAACAAGTGACACTCCTGTCATCCGTACTGCTGCACGGTATCAGCCCAGAGTCTCTCTCTCTCTCTCTGCTCTTTTATTGTCTGGAAGTCTTTCCATGTCCCTCCCTCCTCTGCCCGTCTCTCTCTCTCTCTGTGTCTATCAATATTTCATATGCCTCTTTCTCCTACGTGAGTGAGAAATGAATAAAAGGAAAGCGGATGTGTGAGGAATAATGGATTACAGTTGAGCTGAGCGGTTCTTCCGTGCTCTTCATGTGTAGTTTAACGCCACAGAAAACTCTAATACTAGAAATCGTATCACACTGTTCGCACTGTCAATACTATATTCCACACTGCTGCATTCAGTCAGCTGCGTGCCTGCAAAAAGAAAGCTGTTATTGATGAGGAACTTTAACAGTCTCAAGTTCTTGTCCGTGCTTAATGTACATTAATTTGTCTTAACCTACTGTATACTAAAATGAAGCTGAACATTTCATCACGGGATACCAAACATCATTTGTATGCGACACACGTTTAAGATATTCCATGCATACAGAAAATGTGTGCACTTGTAGTGCAGCAGATGTGACAGCGTAGTACAGTAAATAGAAGTACAGTATATAGGATGAGCAAACACTAGCGCTGAATACAAGGACGCAAAGCAAGATGAGCAGCAGGCAGACAGACTAAAGAGTTGATTTTAATTCGCTTTATTCACCATGTGAAAGAATTCTGATCCATCATCATCAAAACACTCGCTCACTATTAAAGTCTCAGAGTTTTGTGTTCATATTGTCATACAAAAGGAGGAATTCTCTCATTATTATATACACAATCTGTACATGTTTTCACTTGAGAATCATTTCAGAGATGTAAATGACGTAAAAATTTCAGTAACATATCAAAGTGGATGTAGTTCTTATTCCATAGTGAAACAATTCACTCATTCAGCCCGCATCCTCTTGCACTGCAGTTACCATGGGAACAGCATTGTAACACCATGGCAGTGCCATAGCAACAAGAGTATTTAACATAGAAGTCAGTGTCTTACGCACGCCTTTATCATCCCTGATGAGCGACAAATTCATCGATTGTGTGGAGAAAATAACAGATGGAGTTTGTACCGTAGCTATGTGAATAACAACAGGGTGTTTCTTACCTGTAGAATACTTCAAACCAGCTATACTTACCTTAGAATAATGAGAATATAGTAGTCAACAGAACGTTAAAAGTTGCTTATATATTGCGAATACACTAGAAAAATTATAACTACAGCTATGCGTAATAGGCGTATTTCTCTATGAACACAAGAAAATGTGATTTTCAAGCATATAGAGCTCAAGCTATAAGCATGGGGTTTTAGGAAAACTCAAACATAGATTACTGCGCTATAACGGGAACGCCGCCGGCTTCAACATACGAGAAGAAAACACCCTAAAACGCGTTGCTATAATAATAATAATAATAATAATATTAATAATGCTCTAAAAAGAAAAAAGTTTAAAGACATGGTTAGAGTTACTGTAGCTGCAGAAACAATACAAGAGGAGATGAAAGGTTATTCTGCAGTAGACCTAAAGCGAGGACAGGACCTCACGATAGTTAAACCTGTATGCTGGTATTTTTGAGGATTCTTCATCTAGATTCTTGCCAATAAAATATAAAATAGAACATAATAAAATAAAATTAGTAGTAATCCATCTGTCAAGAGTGCTATATTTAAAGTCTTAAAGTTGTATGATAGCTTTGTACGTGAACAAAAATTCCAATCTCATTCAAGTCCACATTCAGATTAGTGAATGTATCACATGCAGTGAAAAATGACTTAAAATTACACACAAATCAATCGTATGACTTTTTAAAATTTGAAATATAGTAATTTTGACCACTTTTATATTTACTTTTAAATATACTAATTTTCTCAGGTACCAGCCAAGATAATATTGTCCTTTGCAAGTTTTACAAAATTAATATGTGTTTCGCTTTGGTCACACTGTCATGTGTCTTGGTAACAAGGACAGGAAGCGCAAACAACATGCGACCAACCAGAGACTCGATAGACACACCCGAGAGAAATTCCGCTCTGGCTCCTACTGCGGCTTCACACGTTTGCACCTAGTTTAGCACAAAATAAAATATTCATCCATTAAGTAGTACAGCATTTTGCGCTTGTAGCAGAATATTTCAGACTATTATAAAAAAAGGACAGAAACAGTAAGAGGGAGGGGTTTCGACTGTGTGGTGTGCTGGAGAGCTCTGTGTGTGTGTGTGTGTGTGCGCGTGTGTGTGTGTGTGTGTGTGTGCGTGTGCGTGTGTGTGTGTGTGTGTGTGTGAGAGAACCTGGAAACCTTCTCCAGCAGGCGACCAGACGTCTAAACACAATTGAAGAGAAACTTAGCAAGGAGTATTTGGTACACTAATCAAGTAAACTAAACATGTCCACGACAGCACTGCTCAGCTCTGTTGCACTGCAGTTAAACGAATAAAGGTAAATCCTTAAAATGAAGCCGGTTAGGAGGCAGTAAACAATCAGAATTAAGTAATAAACATGAATTTAAAAAGCAAACTATCGCTTAAAATACCACTTATCATGAGTTATAATGCTTTTGCTAAATTTTGCATATTTTATGTTTTTGTCATTTAGTTTTGTTTTTATCTTTATTTTGGTTATTTGTTATACTTGAAAAAGCTATATTAAAGGTAGACCTTGATGGCTTATATAAAGAGAAATATAGTTACAACCAAAACAAAGAGAGGCGTTAATACTGTCATTTTATCCCTCGGTTTTCACCTTCTAAGCAAGAGTCACATGACATGAGTGTAACCAAAGGCGTATCAACAAGATTTCTCGTTAGATATGAAATATCACGGCAGTAGAGACTTGAATATAAATGATGGCATAAAACTCAGCAGAGGCTTGTGCACTTTCACTAATGCACGCGTGTTTCACGGCAGTCTACAGCATGGGAGAGGCTGTTGCCATGGATACATTAGGTTGATGCGGAGACTGGATTCATCACATTCAAATATCCCTAACGCTCAGTAAAGACCTCTAGAGCAGGGTCAGGAAAACAACAGACAAATGAAACCCAATTTCAACAACAGATTACCAGTCAGCAGTGTCTTCACTACGTCTCTGAGGTACAGTTATTACCCTGTTTCAAAAAAAAATCTATGAGCATTTATTATGCTTTCATGATTGTATCTTCACAAAAGACAAGAGTACAGGACAGGGCTGTTCTGGTGTGATGGCGAGGGATGGAGGTGAAATGGGCCATCTGCTCTCCTGTTCTTCTTCTTGCACACACTCGGCAGATGGACGTGCTCTTGTTCTCACCAGCTCGTGGAGATGAACCCATTGGTGTAAACGTGAACTTCACAGGAAATGACATTTTCAATTCTCTCAAGTTCTGCGTGTTCTGCTAAAATCTGGCTGTGGAGCGCTAACAGAATGTGTCTGCTCTTCACCGCTCTCCTTGCTCTTTCTCACACGTCAGACTCTATGCTAGAGAGTTTCTCATACACGTGTCCGTTGCTGCCGTTGAAAGGTCGAGGTGGACCGAGACTGAGCTTGCTGGTGTGGTGGTTCCCCAAGCACAACTCCGCAGGAAAGTGCGGAGCCAAGTTAGACATGACTCCTGAGGTGGCCGATGCTGGCAGGAAGGAGGTCACGCCCATGGGGCTGAGCAAGTCGCTGTGCTGCTGCTGCTTGGTGATGTAGTAGGATTTGGCACCATGCAGCAGACACTGGTCATCTCCAAAGGTAGGGATGAAAGGGTTGTGGTCGGTTCGGTCAGGATAGAGAGATTTGGATAAGGAGTGCGCTGGCCCCTCCATGAGTCCTCTTTCTCTCAGGTCCCTCTCGCCCACCGAGCGCCGATGGGGTGCATTCTCCCCCGCTCGGAACAACCCGAATGGCGATCCCGCGCCCCTCTCGGCGGCTCCATAGAACAGCGGGTCACGGTCCGTGTCCTGCTCGGGAACTCCCGGATGCTCAAATATGTGTGCGAAGGGACTAGAGGCATCTATGCAGCGCTCCCTCTCCTTGAGGCTCACGCTGCGCGGTGGCGGCAGTGCCCCAGGGCCACCGAACCCCAGCGGCACGCCCATCCCTCCTAACTCTTCTCTCTGCAGGTCCACAAAGGTGTCATAGGAATGTTGCCGGCGTAGCGGCTTCCCGCTGAAGGCCCTGCGGCGCTGCGCCGGCGTCTGACCCCTACTGCCGCCCATTTGCTCCAACAGGTGGTTACTGTCCTCGCTGATGTCATACAGGTTGCCTGACTTCTTGCAGGCTTCGCACCGCATGCAAGTGGCTGAACTTGGGCGGCTGCTCCCAACCCCTCCTCCACCCCCCGATGCCACACAACCACTGCCAACGTAGCCCGTCCCACCCATGTGCATAGCTCCACCTCCATGCAGGGTCGTCTGCTTGCTGCCCGCACTGCTGGCACGACAACTACGACATTCCAACTCACTGCTCCCACTCTTGCTGTCCGGCTTCTTGGGTTTACCCTTCAGGAAGTCATCCACAGACACCAGGCTGGTGCAGTTGCCTCCTCCTCCTCCCCCACTGGGACCATCTGTAAGATCCACATGCTCCCACTGCGGGATGCCTTCTTTGGGCCGGAACTGGTCCAGGTAGAAATCCCTCAGGCTTTCCTTGTCCTGTAACAGATATGAGGTTGAGCTCACGCCACCGCCTCGTTTGCGCTCAGATGGAGGTGAAGCCGAGCGATGCCCATGGTGATGATGGTGGTGGCCATGGTGCTGGCGGCGGCGGTAACCCAGCTCAATCTCATCGAGTTCTCGGCGGGACTTTGCCGATGCAGGCCGCTTCTTCAGGCTGTCTCTATACTGCTTGCGTTTCTTAGCATTGCCCTCTAGATTGCCATAGGTCACAGTATGAGTGGAAATGTCAGACACGTCAGAACGGATGTTTCCATCATCTGCACCGCCGCAAAACCGGTCGTGCCCTGCGATATATCCTGAACTGGATGCTCCGCCTTTGAAGGAGAATTTTCCGTACAGGTCGGCCAGTCCCTGCTTGAAGCCTGGCCCAGACGGAGGAGTCTGGCTCTGCAGCAGGTCGAATTTGCTCATGTTCCTGTGGGTCAGGGCAGAACATGGCTGTGTGCTAAAGATGGGGGCCACACCGCCGCCCAGGCTCTCGCAGTCAAACATGCCGCCCTCCAGAGAACTGCTGGAGCCCAGGCTGTGGGGCCCGTTGGGGCCCATCAGCCCCAGGGTTGAACCTCCGTGGTGGTGCAGGTAGTGGTCCTGGTACAGGTTACTGTCCTTCAGGTGCAGGTTGCCAAAGGTGCGCTCCACCTCACTGATGTAGTCGCTGAACATGTTGTCGTCGGGCAGGTAGGGGGCCTTGCAGTCTGAGTGTCCGGCCAGGCTGCGGCCGTGCTCGCTGATGTCATACACGGAGGACTCTCGGCGGATGAAGTCGAGTGCACTGTGCGGGGAACCGTTGACCCTGGAGAGAGATGCCATGTTCTTGGCGGTGCGCAGCAGACGCAGAATATTTGAGTGGGTGTTGTTCATGGTAGCAGAGGGTGAATTCAGTGATGAACTCTTATCTTCGATTTCAACTCCATGAATACAGCTATAAATCTCCTGAGAGAGGAAGAGAGAAAAGTTTCAGTGTTTAGAGATGCCGTAAACATGTTATTTCTAGCTTAATAAAGTCTTGAAACTGTATTTTGCACTACTCCAATGTTTAGCATAAATTGTGTGTTTTTCTGAGGAGTGCCTGTGCATGCTTTAGGGAGAGAACTACCCTGCTGATGGTGAAGGTGAGCCCTGGTTTCCCAGAACACACGCCAATGAAGCAGAAGCGCAGGTGCCAGTAGAAGACGTGTTCAGCGATGAAGGTGATGAGCGACAGAGCCATGGCAGCACCCAGCATGTAGAACACACCCGCCATATTGTCCACGTCCAGCTGACTGCTCATCACTTCATTCTTCTCATGGTGGCAGATCCCGGTGAGCCAGAGAGCCTCGAACTCCTCCATATCACCTGAGACACACACACATATTATAAAGGGTGATGCAATGCTCCTACACACTGGGTCTGTTACAACAATGTGTTTGATTTGTATTTGTAACAAAGGCTCCAGTAATTCAAAGCTGCTGGCAGACAAATTTGAAAAGGATCAAAACAAGGCAAAAACTCACCACCAAGAACAATGGGAAAACATGAGGGCTATCAATAAATAAGGCATCATGATTTAACTGAACACTCAGGAAGGGATCAGAGCATATCCAGGTTTAAAGCATTGTTTCTACGTTACCCGAAAATGGGGAACATTAGACCCCTTTGTCATGTGTTGATTAATTGCCATATGAATCTGTGTAAAATAGGACCAGGGAACATAGGAATGACTCCCAGGGAGCAAGGACAGGACAAAAACAAAAAAACTAAACTTAAAAAATACACAACCAAGCCATGCAAGTCCAAGAAGCAAAAGCGCATCAAAATCCAAACAACATGTCCAATTTCCAAAAATGCAACAACAGTCAGCCAATCATGAATTTTGTGATGAGCTCCTTGGATCACAGGACAATATTTCACAAGATTTACTAAATGCAAACATCATCATTTCTGCTTAAAATTTGAAAGTCATATTTTTTATTGGGCGCAGCATTTACACTGCATGACTGAGGGTTGATGGATTATTTATTTACTAGTGAACAAGCCGGCAGATCATTGTTTATCTGATGTAAATGACTCAACATGAGCAGTACCATCTCCAAAGAGCTGCAGGATGGCAAGGTCCACCTGTCTTTTCCAACCCGAGTCTTTCTGGATGGCGATGCCATAGCCGGTGGAAGCGAACACTTTCCCAGAGCCGATGGTGACCAGCTTACAGCCCTCATCTCTGCCCGCCATGTAATTCAGCACCGCGGCATCGTAAATGAAGGCATCCAGCTTCCTGTGATTTAAAACAGGACATGCACTCAGAACCTGCAGTGACTGTTTCTACAGAGATAATATTTTCATTAATGACTGATCAGAGAAGTGCCTCAGGTGGTTTCCCACACTCACCCTGTTTTTAAACTGTACAGCGCTTCATTCACGTTGCGCTGGTGGAATTTGACCATGTAGGAGTGCATCTCTCTGTAGTTATTGCGGATATTTCTCTCGGTGCTGCCATTCGGCACCGTCCCGAAGCGAAACGGCGGGGAGAAGTCATTGGGTCTCTGAAACTGAAGACAAACCAACAGCACAAGAGTTAGTGAATAGACAGACTGACCAGAAAAGTACAGTTGTATTTTCTATTGAAGGACCTTTTTGTCGCTGAGGCCCGACACCTGGTCCACGTACTCTTCCTGAATCATAAATGCAGCCAGGTTAGCAGTATAGCTGGCCAAGAAAATCACAGCAAAGAAGGCCCAGACAGACACCATAATCTTGCTGGTGGTTCCTCTGGGGTTTTGCACTGGGACAGAGTTATTGAAGACCAAACCCCAGAGCAGCCAGATGGCCTTTCCGACGGTGAACGACGGACCTCCGGCCTCTGAGAGCACAGAAACACAACATGAGGGACTCCATCACTCTCACTTAACACCTGAGAGAAGTGAAGGAGACATGCGAGTCTTTTGTGACAAGCGTGAAGGAGCAGTTTAGTAGCTGGAGATCCAGGTCAGAAGGGAAAAACAACACTGAATGCAACCCACCATATACTCCCTGTATCTGCTGTTGTTTATGTAACAAACTCTATGATATTTTGGTTCAGTTTAATTTGTCATTTGGAGAACCGAGTCAAATTAGACTGATGCCAACATGACAACAGTGTTTTTATAGTGGTTCGCAAAATATGCTGCTCCACAAGAATCCTCTTATAACGTTTGGGAACACAACATTCACCAGCAATCACCGACAACCAATATCACTAGATTTGTAATGAGAATCACTTTTAAAACTGTAGCCAATGGGTTTTGTGCCACTACCAAGGATCTATAGTTTTAAATACTCAATTAAATACTTAACAGCAAACAGGAGCTTTTAAAAATTAATTTAAATTCCGAATGCAATTTTTATCAGAAAAAATAGACTTATTCCTCAAATTGTTCATCCTTAATGGACAGGCTGTGTGACATGAACCATGAGCAAAACTACAGAAGAACTACATGGCATTAAAGTTCTGGAAATTACAATAAATAATGAATGATTCCCAGGAAATAGCTGCAGTATTTGTCAGCAAAGCTCCCCCGATGAGCTCATGTATGCGGATGTGGCGGCACTCGTTCTGTACCTCTGCCGTCGATGAGACGGCGATTGTAGCCCACGGGACTGAAGTATTCGAACACGAACACAGCGATGGCACAAACCAGCAGCAGCATGACGAACATCATGATCCAGACATCCGCACTGAATGGTTCTATGGACGGAGAACAGACACACTTCACACGTCAGCAGATACAGGACAGCAGAGATGAATAGACGGAAGAAGGAGAACGTCTCACCGAGGAACGCAGATGGAGACACGGTGCCGTTGCTCCGTGAGACCATGACGCTGATGCCCGTCTCTATGAAGGGCACGGAGAAATCGATGACCTCTGACCTCTCCTCATTGATGGTCAGCGAGCCGACGGCCATGTGAGCGTTCTTCAGCACCACCTGCAGACAGACAGACAGGTTAGAGATGGACAGACAGACAGACAGACAGACAGGTGAGAGACAGACAGACAGACAGACAGGAGAGAGACAGACAGACAGGTTAGAGACAGACAGACAAACAGACAGAAAGACAGAGAGACGGGTGAGATACACAGACAGACAGACAGACAGACGAGTGAGAGACAGACAGACAGACAGATGGGTGAGAGACAAACAGACAGACAGAGAGACGGGTGAGATACACGGACAGACAGACAGACTTATAAATTATTTAATTAAGTGTATGACCTTAGAAGACTTATGGACTACAATGCAAAAAAATATAATAATTTTGATGGTAAAAAGACTGTAAAAAAACCTGTTAATTGGTTCCTTACAATATATGTAGTGAATATATCATTTTAACATTCATTTTGGCATTTTTAATATCATTTTACAGAAAAATACTGTCAAATGTACAGTTTTTGGAAGTGAAAAAGAATAAGTCATATTATAATTCAAAGTCAATTTACATTCCCAGAATTATGTGTGACTCTTCAAATTTGATGAGATTAAGATTTTATGTTACATCGTATGTTGTTAAATAAAATAATAATGTTTATGCATTATTTTAGTGTTGTATTTGTTATCATGACGGTGTTTTGTAATTGTGTCTTTACCACCCGTTTTTATGGCAGCTGTCAGTATATTATAAAGGTATGAATCAGATTTTAATCTCTCAGCAGGTTAGTATTTTGACATTATATCGGTTTATGATTTTTAGTTTTTTGTCAATTTAAGTTCCATTTTCTAAAACTTGAAATGCTAAAATGACATTTTTTTTAAAACTCTAAATTTCACAATTTTTTTCACTCTTATGCTGCATTTTTTGGAGCTCACTGAATTAAAAATGGGTTAAACATCTTATTTTGTCTTCCAAGTACATAAAGTCAAAAAGTTTGGGAAGAACTAAATGATGATTTGGGCGAATTGTTAATTTAAGGGATTCCTAGAGCAAGACAAAGTAAATATGAGCTGAAAGCAGCAAATAATAATGAATGAAATGAGAAAAGATGAGAAATGGAATATTTCTGTAATGCACTACAACATCCATTTACCTCCGATCAAAGCCGAGTCACTGTTGATAGCATTGACTATGGGCTCACCCGTACCTACTGTACCCACATGATCTAACAGACAGAAGAGAGACAGACAGACAGACAGACAGACAGACAGAGGACAGACAGACAGACGGGTGAGAGACAGACAGACAGGAGAGAGACCGACAGACAGACAGATAGACAGGAGAGATAGCAGTTGTCAAATTTCTAGTGGTTTATCAGCCACCTCTACATTTGACCACTATAAAAATAGTACATCAATACAGTTCAAGCACGGTTGGAGAGGCAGGTTAGCTTCATTCCCAGCATTCATAGCTGCACTGTGTTGACATGAGGACAGATATGGAGACGTGAACAGCAGATATGAGACGAGAGATTCTAGATCAACAACAAACAGTAAGTGGGTTATCACACTGTCTCTCTCTGTCTGTCTGTCTGTCTGTCTCTCGCTCTCTCTGTTGGTAATTTTAGCTCTAAATACCTGAACTTCACTTCACACGATTAAACGGGGGCACGACCGTGTGTGTGTGTGTCTTACGATGGGATGGCAGTGAGAGAAACGTAGATTGAAATCAAGAGCATTTTTTAGCATAAAGACACACACAGCTGTCTAAATGAGGACATTGCATACTCTATTAAGACTTTGATTGTTTTTTTTTAAACGGCTAATTATAAACACTATCGACTAGCACAAACACACACAAACCCTCACAGACAATGATTACAGTTCCTGGCTTCATTTATAAAAGATACGAGCCGTACCTCTCCCACCATCCCGTTCCACGTGCCGTTGATCTTCTTGCCGTGTTTGCCGTTGGTGACCAGATAAAGGTCGTAGGTGAACTTCACAGACTTGGCGATCTTCTTCAGGATGTCGATACAGAAGCCTTTACAGCAGCGCTTGATGTAGATGCCAGAATCCCCCGTCTGATTCCTGACAGACAGACAGAGACACACGTGAGTGATCTGACAGATCAAGCGTTAGTGATCAGATCAGTGAAACCACATACGATGACGTTAATATGATGTTAATACCAGGTGGAAATGCTGTATGGTGATGGGATCGCTGAAAACACGTTTCAAGAGAGAATGAGTGTGTGTGTGTGTGTTTACAGTGATTTGAGCTGCTTGCGGCAGGGAACCGTGTTCCTCATGCAGGTGCCGCTGAGTGGATCCACGTCCTCCACCATCACGAACGGAGCCTCCTCCAGCGAGACAGACAGGAGAGAGACAGACAGACAGACAGATAGACAGACAGGAGAGAGACAGACAGACAGACAGACAGACAGAAGAGAGACAGACAGACAGACAGACAGACAGACAGAGGAGAGACAGACAGACGGGTGAGAGACAGACAGACAGGAGAGAGACCGACAGACAGACAGATAGACAGGAGAGATAGCAGTTGTCAAATTTCTAGTGGTTTATCAGCCACCTCTACATTTGACCACTATAAAAATAGTACATCAATACAGTTCAAGCACGGTTGGAGAGGCAGGTTAGCTTCATTCCCAGCATTCATAGCTGCACTGTGTTGACATGAGGACAGATATGGAGACGTGAACAGCAGATATGAGACGAGAGATTCTAGATCAACAACAAACAGTAAGTGGGTTATCACACTGTCTCTCTCTGTCTGTCTGTCTGTCTGTCTCTCGCTCTCTCTGTTGGTAATTTTAGCTCTAAATACCTGAACTTCACTTCACACGACTAAACTGGGGCACGACAGTGTGTGTGTGTGTGTGTGTGTGTGTCTTATGATAGGATGGCAGTGTGAGAAATGTAGATTGAAACCATGAGCATTTTTTTAGCATAAGGACACACACAGCTGTCTAAATGAGGACATTGCATACTCTATTAAGACTTTGATTGTTTTTTTTTAAACGGCTAATTATAAACACTATCGACTAGCACAAACACACACAAACCCTCACAGACAATGATTACAGTTCCTGGCTTCATTTATAAAAGATACGAGCCGTACCTCTCCCACCATCCCGTTCCACGTGCCGTTGATCTTCTTGCCGTGTTTGCCGTTGGTGACCAGATAAAGGTCGTAGGTGAACTTCACAGACTTGGCGATCTTCTTCAGGATGTCGATACAGAAGCCTTTACAGCAGCGCTTGATGTAGATGCCAGAATCCCCCGTCTGATTCCTGACAGACAGACAGAGACACACGTGAGTGATCTGACAGATCAAGCGTTAGTGATCAGATCAGTGAAACCACATACGATGACGTTAATATGATGTTAATACCAGGTGGAAATGCTGTATGGTGATGGGATCGCTGAAAACACGTTTCAAGAGAGAATGAGTGTGTGTGTGTGTGTTTACAGTGATTTGAGCTGCTTGCGGCAGGGAACCGTGTTCCTCATGCAGGTGCCGCTGAGTGGATCCACGTCCTCCACCATCACGAACGGAGCCTCCTCCAGCGTCACGATGGACAGATGATCGTCCTCACGGCTCTCCGTCCCAGAGTACAGCTCGAACCGCGGCCACACGTGAAACTTCATCGACAGAGAGCCGTTCTCCCACTTACCCACCTGCACACACACAGACATTCTCAAACTCACGAGCATCTGCTGGTCGTTCACATGGAGTGCCAAAGCAGAGCTGCTGAACACAGAATCACGTCTCAAACACACTTACTCTGTCCCACTGTCTGTCCTTGTTCAGCAGGATGATCACCAGTTTGGGGTGCATCTGATAGCCGTCCTCACTGAAGGAGAGATTCCGGCCCTCGAACGTCACGTTCATCAGATACCTGTCATCCACAGACACGCTTACTGATCAAACACTGCTGCAAAATAATGCAATAATAATAAATAATAAAGCTAATGAGATATAATGGTAATAATAAGAAAAATAATACTAATAATGAAGAAAAGAAATCATAAATATAATAATTAATAAGGGGGGAAAAATAATAAAGAAAAAACAAGAAAAGAAAAAATAATTAATATTAATATAGAACAAACTGATAAATAAAAACCTGCAATGATCGCTGTCATCTGTCTATCAATATTTGTCAATGTTTATATGGTTTCATTGTGTGACATATGTATTGTGTTGTTATGGCAACCACAACCACTGCAGCTTCCAAACTCCTCCCCTGTGTTACCATGGAAACCATCATCGAGAGAGAGAGAGA
>NW_015644613.1:71071-71409 GCF_001515625.1 Sinocyclocheilus rhinocerous | reverse complement strand
AATAATAATAAATAATAAAGCTAATGAGATATAATGGTAATAATAAGAAAAATAATACTAATAATGAAGAAAAGAAATCATAAATATAATAATTAATAAGGGGGGGAAAAATAATAAAGAAAAAACAAGAAAAGAAAAAATAATTAATATTAATATAGAACAAACTGATAAATAAAAACCTGCAATGATCGCTGTCATCTGTCTATCAATATTTGTCAATGTTTATATGGTTTCATTGTGTGACATATGTATTGTGTTGTTATGGCAACCACAACCACTGCAGCTTCCAAACTCCTCCCCTGTGTTACCATGGAAACCATCATCGAGAGAGAGAGAGA
>NW_015644613.1:70185-71061 GCF_001515625.1 Sinocyclocheilus rhinocerous | reverse complement strand
GTGTGTGTGTGTGTGTGTCTCACCTGAGCACCTCGTTGTTGTTTCTTGTGCTGTGGCTCTTCTTGTCAGGGGCCCCGTGGCACTCAGACTTCAGTAGCATGTGCGGCCCGCGCTCCATAATCATGGTGGACGACGCTGATGCGATCACAGCTACACCGTCACGCACGCGCGCCTCCAACCCATAATCCCACTCGTCATACGACACCGAGATCATGCCTGCACACACGGACCGCCGCTTTATCAGGGATTTTACAGGTACATGAAACTAAAACCATCAAAAATAAAATACACTTTAACTGAAATAAAATAAAATAAAAAACGAACTGCATTTTAGCTAGTTTCCAAAGCAACATTTCTCATTTTCATGTAGTTCTATTTGATGTACTAAAAGCAAAAACTGAAACAAAAATTTATAAAAACTACAATCATCTTAACTCACAAAAATGGCTAAATATAAAAATGAAAATTGAATATCAGTCCACATGTGAATAAACTCTAACAGTGTGTCAGTGTAGAGTAGGCCCGGCGGGTCACCTGTGGGAAACTCGGCCGGGATGTGATCGGCGTCTCCCGCCACCAGAGACGGGGCGATCCAGGTGTAGCCGTAGCCCGTCAGGCCCACCGAGTGCGCCACCTCCAAGATGATGTTGGCCTCCTCTTTGGTGGAGTAGAGCAGGATGACGGGGCTCTGCAGCTTCTTCAGCTGGTTCTGGATCTTGGCGTCTCCGTCGTCCACAGACATGTCCAGCAGCAGCACCTCCTCCAGTTCCCAGCCCACAAAACTGTTCTCGATGGTGCTGCGGATCTGAGGACGGGGGCACGAGAGAGAGCGTCACACACACACACACACAGATACACACACACACACACTCACAC
>NW_015644613.1:68658-70019 GCF_001515625.1 Sinocyclocheilus rhinocerous | reverse complement strand
GGAGTGCTGTGGATTACTTGTGGATTATTGTGATGTTTTTATCAGCTGTTTGGACTCTCATTCTGACGGCACCCATTCACTGCAGAGCATCCATTGCTGAGACACTGATGCAGTGCTACATTTCTACAAACCTGATGAAGAAACAAACTCATCCTGAGGGTGAGCACATTTTCATATTTGGGTGAACTATTCCTTTAAGATATTGTTTAAATTTAATTTAATTTAATTTAATACTAGCATTTCAATTACCAACACGATGAGATAATACATGAAATGGTTCAAATACACAGTAGATAATCTGATATCAGACAGAGAGCAACAGTCTGAGGTGATGTGAGTGTGTAAGTGTAGAGTTGTACAGTATGAAAGTTATTTCCCTTAACCAGGAAATTAACGTTCTTAGAATTGACAGACAGTTGACCCTGAGAGGTCAAGTAAATATCTACAGCGGATCTAAATGTTTATAATTAATTATAACTAGTTATGATTAATTATTCATATTTCCCCATGAGCTGATTCACTACACTGGGCACCACAATCTCTCAGCACCTGAAGTGGGACACTCACATTGACTCCATTGCTAAAAAGGCCCAGCAGAGGTTGTACTTCCTTCGCCAGCTGAGGAAGTTCAACCTGTCACAGCAGCTGCTGAAACAGTTCTACTCCACCATCATTGAATCCGTCCTCTGCACTTCTATAACTGTCTGGTTCGGCTCAGCTACCAAATCTGACCTCAGAAGACTACAGAGGATAGTCCGGACTGCTGAGCGAATCATTGATACAACCCTCCCTTCTCTCCAAGAACTGTACTCATCCAGAGTGAGCAAAAGGGCTGGCAAAATCACTATGGACCCCTCACATCCAGCACACTCCCTCTTTGAACTGTTGCCATCTGGTCAACGCTACAGAGCTCTGAGCACCAGAACGACCAGACACAGGAACAGTTTCTTCCCTCAGGCAATCCATCTCATGAACACTTAACAATAACTGTGGAACACACACTATTTATTCACTCATACACTTATTTATCTAACACACATACTCAGTCTACACCTCAAACTTGCACATAATATACAGTACCTGTACATACAAAAACTGTCTATTGTAATATACCTGCACATACAACTGTCAATTTATATATTTTTATTCCTTATTTACTTGTTCTATTTTTTATTATCTGTGTTTTTGTTCTGTCACTGTCATTCTGTTACACTGTGGAAGCTTCTGTCACGAAAACAAATTCCTCGTATGTGTAAACATACCTGGCAATAAAGCTCATTCTGAAAAGGTGATCAATCTGTTTGTAATGCTAATGAAAAAAGCCATCTGGGAAAGAAGAGTGATCGCAAAACAAAACAAAA
>NW_015644613.1:57316-57774 GCF_001515625.1 Sinocyclocheilus rhinocerous | reverse complement strand
GACTCTCATTCTGACGGCACCCATTCACTGCAGAGCATCCATTGCTGAGACACTGATGCAGTGCTACATTTCTACAAACCTGATGAAGAAACAAGAGGGTGAGCAGGGTGAGCACATTTTCATATTTGGGTGAACTATTCCTTTAAGATATTGTTTAAATTTAATTTTAATACTATTAATACTAGCATTTCAATTACCAACACGATGAGATAATACATGAAATGGTTCAAATACACAGTAGATAATCTGATATCAGACAGAGAGCAACAGTCTGAGGTGATGTGAGTGTGTAACAGCCCCTCACACACACACACACACACACACACACAGTTCTTCCGCTGTCACACTGTGGCTACACACTGCTTTGGCAGCTGTGCTTCTCTGACTATCCTGACATTAACACACACACACTCACACTCTCGCTCTCACACACACACACACACACACACACACACTCA
>NW_015644613.1:49976-57138 GCF_001515625.1 Sinocyclocheilus rhinocerous | reverse complement strand
GCTTCCTTCTCTGATTATACTGACATCAACACACACACACACACACACACACACACGATAACTAATTTCAGTCACATTCTGAGAAGCTCCTGAATTTTGACAGACTGTGTATTTTTTTAAATTCAAACTAGATATGAAATAAAATCCTGTAAATGTAACCCTTGTGTTCTGTGATACAGTCATACTCAGATGAAAATGTCACACTATTAATGTTTGGGATCTCAGAGTCTCCTGATATACACATTTCTTGAAATTGTGACTCCTTTTCTCGAAACTCTAAACACAAATCCATAACTTCTCACCCAATTCCCCATACTTCCTATTTTCAGGTCAGAATGAAGCTCTCCACTCAAAACTATTCAATCTTGCTGAAAAACCCAACTTTGTCCTCAGACATGACACACAAGCCCTCAGAAACAACACAGTCTTACACACTAATGAGATCAATTCAGAACACTGTTGCAACAACCTTCTTTTGGCAATCAGGTATCATTTTACAGCTCAGTGTCTAGTATACAACTTAAATAGAGCAGATACAGTGAAATTCAACAATAAGCTTTAAGAAAAGTTTATTTTCATGACACTGCTGTAAAGAGATCTTACAGTACAGAAGATGAAAAGCACTAGAAAAGAAAAGGTCAAATACAAAAGAATTGAATATGAACACAACAGAATATAGAGTCATCTCTGCAGTTCTGCAAAAATACAGTACACGTAAGAAGTACTTGGCTACAAATCAGTTCAACAGTAATGAGTTTGAGGGTGTATAACATGTGCTTCAGTATTTACTGTACATAGAAGAGTTCTCTCATCTGAAGTACTGCTACTATGTACTGTAATTATACTGTATATGACACTGTATATTATTAAACTGTATATACTGTGTGTGTAAGTAGTGTAGAAACCCTGTAGATGAGCCTGTGCCAGCTGTCCTCAAGCACAAGAACATGGTCAGCTATACTGCTGTGTATATATTATCAGGAACAAATTAAATTTTACCTCATCCCCTTCATTATTATTTTCCCCTCCTCTTCCTCTTTGTCTCTCACTACCAGGATTCATTTTCCAAAACTCATAATCAGCTGTGCTCCTGTTTATATCTTCCTAAGATTCTGAGCTGTGTGTCATCAGTTTTGCTACTGAATGTTCACACATGCATAAATGCGTGCTATTTGAGTTCATATTGTGATGCTTGAGGTAATTATATTGTGAGTTTGTGTTTTCTGAATGAAAAACTGGTTAAACCTGTGCAAAATGAGGGCACTTTTGTGTACATTTTCGCAGAAAACACTGAGCAAACTGGAACACAGGTGAAATATGTTAAATGTTATGAGAAATGTGTCTCTGTTTCATAAACTGAATGAATGGTTTGGAAAATTGGGCCAAATTAATTTATAGTTAATTACGTTATAGTGTGTTAGCAATCGAGAAAAACTGTAATACTAGTGCTGTCAAAATTAGTGCATTAACCATAGACTATAAAAACATGGACGTAGTGTCCGTGACGTCACCCGTAGGTTTCTGAAGAGCGTTTTTGACGCCCGAAGTGGGCGGAGCCGGCAGCGCGTCACTCCCGGATAATCGAAAATGGGCAAAGAGGCGGGACATGGGTGGAGCTGAGGTGACTGGTTGCTGAAACCACGCCCACCTAGCTCGACGGTGGTGACAGCAGCGGCAATCCACCTGTCACTCAAGTGGCCACGCCCTCAATTATGCAGAACTTTAAGGCTTAATATAATTTATACAGAGGAGTTATAAAAAAATTCACCCACCTCACAGTTGTCATGAAGGGCAAAACCACTTTTTGTACCAGGCTTTAAACATTTTTTTCTGCTGTAAAGTTGGGCATTTTAACATGGGGGGGGGGTCTATGGGATTGACTCCCTTTTGGAGCCAGTCTTTAGCAGCCAGTCGATGAAATGCCATTTAAGTCACTTCCTTGTTGGATTCAAGAGAGAGACCGGAAGGTTGCCGCTTGGCATTAAAGTATGCAACTAATTTTTTCAGTTTAACACGTTAAAATATTTAACGCAATTAACGCAGCGGCGGAGCTAGGCTTGGCCACCCCACTCACAACTGCAGTCAGATGAGATGTTGTCACGCCATATATCAGTAAAAATTATTTTTCCTGTCCTGTCAGCTGGTATACTGTGCTCGTAGCATGTGCTCTTCAATTGCACGCACAAATACAGCGTCGCACGCTATATTTCATTTCATATCAAAGCGCAAATGAAACTACGAGCATGCATTATTGTAGTTATGTCGTCAGTTAAGTCATGAAGTTACCAAAAAGGCGATTAAAGCTGCCTTAAAACTGTGCATGCAAGTATATGTTATATATGAGTCAGATTTAAGATCATGCCTCTGAAGTGGTTTTCCAAACTGTCCTGGAGCAGCAGCACTTGTCTCCCTCATCTAACACACTCGATTCAACTCCTCAGCTCATTATAGAGACTTTAAGAGCTGAAGAGAGTCAGAAAAGGTAAAGAGTTATGAGAAACTATGATGCGTGTCAGATCCACGTCACGTTCAGCAGTGGCAGCTCTTAAAGCAGCAGAAATAACCTCATAACCAGCTGCTGTGATGCTGTTCATCAAAGAACAAAGGGGAAAAGAGCAAATCAATCACTTCTGTAGCTTTAAGGATTCATCTATATTTAATTTAGAATTTAGTGTTTGATAACTTTATTAAATTTCTGTATATTTCCTACTTGCTGAAGGACACAGGTAGCTAAATATGACATTTATTATAATAGCTTTATGTGAAGATTTTTTTCAGTTCACTTAAATTATAAGTTGTTATTTTTTAAAGTCTAATAAATATTCAAATTGACAGCTCTCAATTATACTGTAATGTTGAATGGCTAGTCAATGATTAAATATTAAAGAGAGAGAAAAATATTTCATAGAGACATCAGTATCAGTGATACTCGCCTTCAGTCATAAAAAAGACGCCACTAAAGAAATATTAAGAATATACTGTCTTTATGTTGTTTCTACATTAATTTGTAGATTGAATGTGAAATTATTGCAATATAAAAGTATATTTAAAAATGCTTAATTTTAGGTGGGATTAATCATGATTAATCGTGATTAATTTCAGAAACAAATGTGTGATTAATTAGTTAATTTTTTAATCGATTGACAGCACTAGTTAATATATTTAATGTCATATAATTGCATTGTTCTTCAATGTGTTTTCACTAAATAACCAGTGTTTCTCTGACCTAAAAACAACATGTGTTCATAATGAATTTGTAATATAATTCATATATTTATCATAATGCTCTTCTCTAGAGAGATTTTTCTAGCTATGGAGTTTGTTCCCTGAATGTCTTTCCTGCGGTGAATGTGACATTATTGATCTCAAGCTGTTTTACTGACGTCTTTCGGCGGTTGAAGCACTGATTGATGGATTCCATGATTCATGATTGATTTCAGTAAGCTGTTCTGTTTTTTCTGATGTTCATTTGCTGCTGTAACTAGTAGTAAAGAGGAAGAGATGATCGCTTCAATCCAGCCATCTGTCACCACACATTTAAGAGCCACAAAAACACATTTAGTGACTGAATTTTGTTATAAAAAGGGCTTAGAACTTGAAAGTGGATAATTGCTTCATATATTACAAGTAACAAAACAGAAAGATTATTGTGTTTACTGGATGGCAGGAGTTACAAATAATGTTTAGTGAAGTTCACACAGCAACAGTACGTGAGTGAGTGTGCATGTGTGTGTGTGTGTGTGTGTGTGAGAGAGAGAGAGAGAGAGAGAGTGTGTGTGTGTGTGTGTGTGTAGTGCGTGTGTAGTATGTGTAGTGAGTGTGTAACAGATTGTGGTGTCCTGACAGCAGGAATCTTTGGCACAGAGCTCTGTGTAATTGACTGAGCATAACTCATACTCTCATTCAGCCGTCTCTCTCTCTCTCTCGCTCTCTCTCTCTATGATGATCAGTAGACAGCAGGAACAACAAGCAGGACAAAGGAAGGACGAACAGAAGGAGAAACGCAAAGAGATGCAGACCGAGAGAAAGAGAGAGAGAGAGAGAGAGAGAGAGAGAGGATGTCGTCTGTACGAGAAGTCAAGGCATTAGAACAGAGAGAACGAGATAGAGCAAGAGCGAGAGAGAGAGAGAGAGGGAGTCAAGAGGAGCCCTAAATATGCGTCCTAGTTCTGTGCTGATTAAAGGGGAGCACACATGATACAGTCACTATCTAAACCAGGCCACAGAGAGAGAGAGAGAGATGGAGAAACAGGTGAGACTCTATCTCTCACTCTGTTGAAGGTCAGGCACTAAAGGTCGTCCTGTCTGACCTCTGACCCCTCAGGCGCTCTATCTACTGTCAGTTCAGAAGACCAGCAGCACATCACAGACATCAGATAATGTTCATCACAAGTAGGGGTTCAACCAGTCACAGAACTGGCGGCTCGGATCACATGACCATTTTTCTGCTTTCCATTTATTACTAAAAGAACACTTGAAGTACTGTTTCAATGCCACAGCAAAACTACTAGCCTAACTAATAAAATTCAAACATTATTAAAAACAAGAGAACAGTAATAAAATAAGAACAAATGAACTAATTACATGCACAGATAAATACAACAGAACAACTTTAGAACGCTTTGAGTGCGAAAGCAGCGTGCGAGAACCGAATAAAGTTCTCTTTCACCTCTTCTTGTGCTTGAATGACTTAAAGTTGCTTGAATGTTTAAACTGGCAAAACTTGAAACACGTGCATCACTCTATGATGGATAAACTTTGCAGCTAATCCAGGAATCACGTGCGTGTCGAACCGTGGGACCTGGTTTAACCTCTTATCACAAGAAGAACCTACACAGAGACTCACCTTCACTAGCTTTACCATCAGTTTTATCTGGATTTATGCAGTCCATCTCTCTAGACAGGGTGGTTCTAGGATTTGATCCTCAGCGAGACCATTAGTCACAAAGATACAAATTACCTAAATGAACTTTACAGTGCCTGTGAAAACTATATTACTCTATGAAGTAGGCTAAATGCACAAATTCGTTATATTGACGCACATCTGATATTTTCTTGACTGTTTACTTAAGACGTTACCGACTGTGTTTACGTGGATACTTGTCAAAACAGTCATTCTGACATCATTTTGTGTGTATTTGCACAAGAAGACACAAAAGAGAACTCACTTCGGTACTCATGTGCTGTCCAAACAACACAACCAGACAAGCATAAACCAGCACAAACCAGTGCAAGACAACATAAGACAGCATAAGCCAACATAAACCAGCACAAACCAGTACCAACCAGCATAAACCAACATAAGACAGCATAAGCCAACATAAATCAGCCTAAACCAGCACAAACCAGCATAAACCAGTGCAAGACAACATAAGACAGCATAAGCCTACATAAACCAGCCTAAACCAACACAAACCAGCATAAACCAGTACAAACCAGCATAAACCAACATAAGACAGCATAAGCCAACATAAACCAGCCTAAACCAGCATAAACCAGTACAAGACAACATAAGCCAACATAAACCAGCCTAAACCAGCATAAGCCAGTACAAGACAACAGAAGACAGCATAAGTCAACATAAACCAGCCTAAACCAACACAAACCAGCATAAACCAGTACAAGACAACATAAGACAGCATAAGCCAACATAAACCAGCCTAAACCAGCACAAACCAGTACAAACCAGCATAAACCAACATAAGACAGCATAAGCCAACATAAACCAGCCTAAACCAGCACAAACCAGTACCAACCAGCATAAACCAACATAAGACAGCATAAGCCAACATAAACCAGCCTAAACTAACACAAACCAGCATAAACCAGTACAAACCAGCATAAACCAACATAAGACAGCATAAGCCAACATAAACCAGCCTAAACTAACACAAACCAGCATAAACCAGTACAAACCAGCATAAACCAACATAAGACAGCATAAGCCAACATAAACCAGCCTAAACTAACACAAACCAGCATAAACCAGTACAAGACAACATAAGACAGCATAAGTCAACATAAACCAGCCTAAACTAACACAAACCAGCATAAACCAGTACAAGACAACATAAGACAGCATAAGTCAACATAAACCAGCCTAAACCAACACAAACCAGCATAAACCAGCATAAACCAACATAAGACAGCATAAGTCAACATAAACCAGCCTAAAACAACACAAACCAGTACAAACCAGCATAAACCAACATAAAACAGCATAAGCCAACATAAACCAGCCTAAACTAACACAAACCAGCATAAACCAGTACAAGACAACATAAGACAGCATAAGTCAACATAAACCAGCCTAAACCAACACAAACCAGCATAAACCAGCATAAACCAACATAAGACAGCATAAGTCAACATAAACCAGCCTAAACCAACACAAACCAGCATAAACCAGTACAAACCAGCATAAACCAACATAAGACAGCATAAGCCAACATAAACCAGCCTAAACTAACACAAACCAGCATAAACCAGTACAAGACAACATAAGACAGCATAAGTCAACATAAACCAGCCTAAACCAGCATAAACCAGTACAAGACAACAGAAGACAGCATAAGTCAACATAAACCAGCCTAAAACAACACAAACCAGCATAAACCAGTACAAGCCAACACAAACCAGCTTAAACCAGCCTGGACCTCTCAGTACAGAGAATCATAAAGTGCATAAAGTGACGGTTCACCCAAAAAATGGCTCATTCCTCACGTCACTCCAAACCTGAATGAGTTTAAAGAAGATATTTTGAAGAACATTGGGGTTCAAAGAACACTGGACTCCATTGACTCCCGTTACACTGAGACATTCCTCAAAATATCTTCTGTTGTTCCACTGAAGAACGTAAGTCAAACTGGTCTGAGCGAGGAAATGATGACAGAACAATCATATTATGGGTGAACTATTCCTTTAATCAACATTGATCTGTCTTCTGTCAAGCTGCTTTACAGCTGAAATTAAAGTTGTTTAATAATTGATGAATTTTGCAACCTTAAAGGGGTCATATGATGCTGCTAAAAATAACATTATTTTGTGTATTTGGTGTAATGAAATGTGTTTATGCGGTTTAAAGTAAAGAAAAACATACTATATTTTCCACATACTGTACATTATTGTTTCTCCTCTATGCCCCGCCTTTCTGAAACGCGTC
>NW_015644613.1:31864-48713 GCF_001515625.1 Sinocyclocheilus rhinocerous | reverse complement strand
TATGTGGGGGTGTGTTAGAACGAGCCGTTTTAGGTAGGCGTGGACGAGTCTTAACTTTTATAAAGAATATCTCTTTGGATTTGAGACTTTAGTCTTTGCAACTTTACAGATCTTCTTTATGCACCAAGAGCTTGTAACACTCCAAAGAGAAAGGAACAATTGAAATCGCATCATATGACCCCTTTAATACTAACATTTTCTGTATCTGTATCCCTAGAGAAAATAACATATTGGTCAAGACTTTAAATGAAAACATTTTGTAGTATTAAAAAGTCTGCGACTGGAGCCGCTCAACCCTCTCAATTCTTCTTTTTATTGTTGTTAAACGATTCTCTACTTTTAGATTTATATTGCGCTTTTTTCCATTTGGTCTCTTTCCTTTGTCCTGTGATTTGTTCAGTTTTCTTTTAAATGTCTTCTGTGCTGTTTGTGCGTTGCATCTTTGTTTTTCTTTGTATTTTTCTGAATAACAAAAAGCAAAATAAAAAAAACTGTATTGTATGAAGTGCTAGTTAACACGCGTGACCTGACTAGCACTGAACTTAACGTCCAGTTCCTCTGTAAAGCTCATGGCTTGACATTGTGAAGGTTGCGCGTGGTTAGCGCTAGGCAGGACGCGTGGGCCGAGCAGCGGTTCTTCATCTTCATCTTCATCTTCATCGGCGTGTTTAGCGGAGAGTGAGAGACGAGTGCGGTGTGATTTTGCAGCGTTTAGAGCTCGTGGGCGCAGCTCTGACTCACAGCCATCCATCATTTTCTCTCAGTGTCTGACGCTTCCAGCGGCTCATCATCATCCTTACACACACACACATACATAGTTTCCCATCATGCATCTCTGCAGAATGCACCTTACCTTAGCGGCCATGATCATGGAGGAGCCTCCCTTCACGCCCAGGATGGGGATGTGCGTCTGCGCGGAGATGAAATCCAGGATCTGCGCGATGGCCTCCTGATCGGTGTCGTCTCCGAACACCACGCCCTGCAGCCAGTGCTCCGTCATCAGGTCGCAGATGCTCTTGATGATGCTCTTGGGGTCCGTCTCGTTCATGGTGAGCATCTCCACGTTGGGCGCCAGCGGCATGTGGCCAAAGTCGTCTTTGTCGCGTGTGCCGGCGAGCGCCACCTCACTGGAGTTTCCCACTAGCACCACCGCGATGCTCAGGCCCTGCACCAACTTGGAGATGGGCGGATACTGCGCCAGCGATGATGGGATGTAGTGGGCCACGCCCCCTCCGCCCCGCTCGCGCCGTGATTGGATGGCCAGCGGCGGCAGCAGCAGCAGCAGACACACGGCCAACAGCTGCTGCAGCGACGGGCAGGGCCAGTGACGCGGGAGCGGAGCCAACACATGAAGCCACGCCCACCTTGCCTGAGAGGGTGGAGCTAAGCCACGGTAAATGCAGACGGACATGATGGAGGAGCAAAAAACCTGCGAGATAAACAGACAGACAGAGATTACAGCACATCCGTTCATGAGCAAGTGTCTAAATGCAGATATTTGCAAAAAGATGACCTCACCATTGTTTTTATATTTCCTAAAGTGGGAGGATCTTTCTGACATGTCATTCGTTAAACAATATTGTGAAAGGAAATCAGTAAACGAGCACCTGGAATTCTGAAATTCACAATATTGCACAGCATGTGCTAATGATCAGAGGGTTTCAGAGGAGAACCGGCGAGAAACGCTTGTGTGGCCCATTAAATTCGAGCAGTTTTACAGCATTCATTTGACAGACTGATATTAATATAATCCACTTCAAAAGATGTTGCAAATGCTGAGTGTTTCTGGGCCAAAGAGTCTGTTCCTGTCAAAACTGAACATCACAGACCAAAAACTCACACTGAACGTAACGAGAGAGACAGAGATGAAATGACCAAAACCATCAGAAAACACGATTATCCCAAAATTAACAAAATATTTACCCAATTTAAATTTTCACACCACAACCTAAAGACTTCACAGCGAAAATAAATAAATAAATAAATAAAAAAGAGCAAATAAGGCTACAAGATTCGTAGCGATCTGACAACCACTAATCAATATTCAATAAATGCATTTATTAAAAAAATTCAACAACCCAACATTTACACATGACTGTATTCAAATATAGCCAAATTATACACTTCATTAGTTAAATTTATTAGATTAATTCTGCATCATAATCAATCATATGTATTGTAATGATTATGATACTGAAAAAAAATTAACTACATTTTAATATTTCTATTATATTTTATTTATTTATAAAAATCATGAAGAACAAATGCACTCTAAATAGATCAGAAATTTGGGGGAAAACACTGCACATAAATGAAAAACTGCAATGTTTCCACACTGGAGGGGATCCAAAAACTGGAGGAGCTTCATCTCAAACTTCACTGGAACAGCACGAATGAAAAAGGATTTGAAAAAAAGAACAACAACCGAGATGAAACGACAATAAAAGACAATTCAAAGCAACAAATCGAAGCCTTTAACCTGCCCTTGGACAGAGGTCAGCAGATAAGAGCCCTAAACACTGAAGTCTCTTCATAAGCGAGAGAGACTGACATTCACTGATGGTTTGAGAAGCGTCCGGTTAGCGGCGGTGTCTGTGACACACATGAATAGTGCAGCAGCAGACGGCCGTGCTCATGCTCAGCAGATCAATATTTGATGGGAGCGTCGTGCATCTTCCGCCTGTTATGGGTGAGCCCTAAACACTGAAGTCTCTTCATAAGCGAGAGAGACTGACATTCACTGATGGTTTGAGAAGCGTCCGGTTAGCGGCGGTGTCTGTGACACACATGAATAGTGCAGCAGCAGACGGCCGTGCTCATGCTCAGCAGATCAATATTTGATGGGAGCGTCGTGCATCTTCAGCCTGTTTATTATGGATGAGATAAACTCTCCCCTGACGATCAGAGAGAGCGGCGACCCGGCACCTACACACTGTACAACCGCACAGAGCCGCATTACACAAGCGCTGTAATGATCGCTGCTGACGGATAGATGGACTGTGATTATAGAGCGATGAAGCGCTTAGACTCAGATATCATTTAGTCTCACTCATCTCACTCCTCACATACACTGAACAAAATTCATGAAAAATGGGGGCAAAAACAAAAGTGTTGCGTTTATAATTTTGTTCAGTGTACATGACTGACTTTCTTCAGTCAAACACAAAATGTCTGTGATTTTGTCCATGTAATGGCAGTCAATGGGGTCCAATGTTGTTTGAACACAAATGCTCTTCGATATGTCTTCTTTTGGGTTCTACAATTCTTACAGTCTTACTGAAACTGCTCTCATTAGAGTTACAAATGTCCTGCTCTTATCATCTGATTGTGGTTGTATCTCTCTATTACTGCTACTGGATCTTAGCGCTGCGTTCGACACTATTGAACACAACATTCTTTTGAATAGACTAGAAAACTTTGTTGGCATTAATGGAAGTGCATTAGCATGGTTCAAATCATACTTATCTGACTGCCATCAATTCGTAGCAGTGAATGAAGAGGTATCATATCGATCACAAGTGCAGTATGGAGTACCTCAAGGCTCAGTACTAGGGCCGTTACTTTTCACGCTTTACATGTTACCCTTGGGAGATATCATCAGGAAACACGGTGTTAGCTTTCACTGTTATGCTGATGATACTCAGCTCTATATTTATTCGCGGCCCGGCGAAACATACCAATTTGAAAAACTAACGGAATGCATAGTTGATATAAAAAACGGGATGATGAGTAATTTCTTACTGCTAAATTCTGAAAAAAAACAAGGTGTTAATTATCGGACCTAAAAACTCAGCATGTAATAACATAGAACACTGTCGAACTGAGCTGGATGATGACATCACTGAATTCAATGATGAACTGCCTTTAACTGCAAATTGAGTGTTTACTATTGTCATTTTGCATTAATGACACACTACTTTCCTATTTAATGCTGTAAAGTTGCTTTGACACAATCTGTATTGTTAAATGCACTATATAAATAAAGGAGACTTGACTTGACAGTCATACAGGTTTGGATGGACATTAGGGAAAGTAAATGATTTTTGGGTTGATTAACCCTTTAAATGAGGAGGTTATTCTGTCCTGAATGCTGCTGCACTTCAGAGACGGATGTGACGGAGTGACAGAAAGCACACGATGGAGGAGAGGAAAGCATTTGTGATGCAGAGACTGACACACAGTTCAGATATCTGAATCTGCACTTCTCTAGGCCACTCTGTTTCCATAGCAACCATTAAAATAGACCTCTCGATACAGTTGATGGCCTCACAAACACACACACACTCAGGCTCCGCCCCTCTGCAGAAGCCACTCACATCACTGTAATTAGCATAAGAGAGTCCTGTTTATGAGATGAGACACACACATGCACAGACATTCACACCGCACTGTAATCAGTGAAATGAGATTGATTGATGCTTTTCGCAGATTACAGCTTCAGCTCACTTGGCTATTTCAGGAGCACATTACATGGATGAGGACCGTGTGTGTGTGTGTTCGGACAGGACAGCGAGATTCAGAGCGACTCACTGTTTACGTCTGTAACCACATACCGAATTATCCGGAAAATAAGTCGCAATGGGTAAAAATTATGTTTTATTATTATCGCATTTTATTATTACATTCAGAAATAATGTAAAATATTGGCAAAGAAAAACAAAACATTTTCAAACATCATAAACACTATAAACATATTTTAGTTCCCATAACTCCACAACAAATCCTTTAAATGTAACTATTCAGAACAGACCAGGTATTAAATTTATATTTACATTTAAATGTATAAGTATAAAACAAAAATAAATTATACTGCCATTATTATAAACATTTATTTAAAGTGAAACTGAAACTACTGGTTTGTGGGAAATGTGCTTTACAAATAAACTTGAAGCTCATGTTCCTCTCTCATTCAACACAAGAACAAATGTTTTGTGCGCTTAACTGCATTATATAAGCTGCTTTGGAATGTAAGTCTCTGCACGTTTCAGATAATAAAAACTGTGACTTAAATATGGAAATATAGTACATGGATGTAATAAAATGATGGACGATGGAAAAGAAGCTGTGGTCACTACTACCAGTCAACGCTTCCTCCTGTCGGCTCAGGTCAGTAAATGAGCGAGGAAGTCCCTCTGCAGTCCCTCGATCATCTCTGTTCCTGCTGACCTCCACCTGAACCGCTGAGACCATCACAACCTTCAAGAAGCAGCTGAGCAGACACACTGCTCCCGTAAGCACTTAGACACCAACACCCTGAACCGATACACTGACATACCGAACAAAAAACTCTTCTCTCGACCACGAATGACAACACACCACAAAGACACGACAGCAGACAAAAACACACATGAGCCTTACAGGAACCAGAATGAACATGTGTTCTCATGATGTTTCTAACACATGCGAGACTCTTTCATCTCTGGAACACAGAAGCAGGAACAGTGTGACGTTCTGACACTCTCATGATGCTTCTGCGATCCTGCTGAAGCTTCACTGTTCTTAAATGAAGAGTTTCGACTAGGACGTTCATTTAGTCGCACAGGCTGGGACTGAGATGAAGACTAAATGATGACAAGAATTTAAACTATTCATGAGAAACAATCTCTAGAGCAGAACACACTGCTGCAAACGTCTACTGAACATTTATGAACAGAAGAACTGAGAGTCCATTGATATCATCTTAACAAAAGCACTGAGAAACACACACACACATTCAGACTAAAGCGGTGCAGGTGTGAGGTGTGTCACATGACATTGATTTATTCATCAATCAGTCAGTCTGCACACGTGCGGCCACTGCGTGATCATGAGTGCCAACACATGATGATCTCAAATTAATCTGATCTAATTACACCATCAGAAATGAAAATAAACCACAACACTCCATCACACACACACACACAGATCGATGGGTTGGTAAACAGATAACACATTAACAGCCGCCCATCTGCTCAAACACCGTCTGCTGATGTGTGTGTGTGTGTGATTGTAATTAATGGAGTGATGTTAGCAACATGTGGACAGTCGAGCTGAAGTCACACACAATCACTTATTTCTGCTAGTCCTGCTGAAGCTTTTCTTTCTCTCCAGCCATAAAATGGCTTAATTCACTTAATTAGCTAAATTAAATAAATTACAACAAGACTCAAATATTTGAGGAGGCATTAAATAAAACAGGAGAATTAAAGCCTTCTGTAATGTCATCATGACATCTCACAATACGGTAACTACTGATCAAAGCAACGCTTCTCCAAATCACCGGATGAGTGATCACAGCAACATCGGCTGATCTAACACCCATCTGTGGATGAGGACGAGTCCAACACCAGCCCAGCCAACACCACCGATCCCCAGAACAATGACTAGAATTATAATAATAACCAAAACAATGATTAGAATTATAACTGTACCCAGAACAATGACTAGAATTATAATAATAACCAAAACAATGATTAGAATTATAACTGTACCCAGAACAATGACTAGAATTATAATAAGCAGAACAATGACTAGAATTATAACTGTACCCAGAACAATGACTAGAATTATAATAAGCAGAACAATGACTAGAATTATAACTGTACCCAGAACAATGACTAGAATTGTAACCATAACCAGAACAATGACTAGTATTACAATAATAACCAGAAAAATGACTACAATTATAATAATAACCAGAACAATGACTAGAATTACAATAACAACCAGAACAATGACTGGAATTATAACCGTAACCAGAACAATGACTAGAATTATAACCATAACCAGAACAATGATTAGAATTATATCTGTAACCACAAATATGACTAGAATTATAACTGTAACCAGAACAATGACTAGAATTATAATTATAACCAGAACAATGACTACAATTATAATAACAACCAGAACAATGACTAAAATTGTAATAAAAACCAGAACAATGACTAGAATTATATCTGTAACAAAAACAATGACTAGAATTACAATAATAACCAGAACAATGATTAGAATTATATCTGTAACCAGAACAATGTCTAGAATTATAACCAGAACCATAACAATGATTAGAATTATATCTGTAAGCAGAACAATGATTAGAATTACAATAATAACCAGAACAATGACTAGAATTATAATTATAACCAGAAAAATGACTAGAATTATAATTATAACCAGAACAATGACTATAATTATAACCGTAACCAGAACAATTACTAGAATTATATCCGTAACCAGAATAATTACTAGAATTGTATCCGTAACCAGAATAATTACTAGAATTGTATCTGTAACCAGAACAGTGACTAGAATTATAACCGTAACCAGAACAATTACTAGAATTATAATAATAACCAGAACAATGACTGGAATTATAACCGTAACCAGAACAATGACTAGAATTATAACCGTAACCAGAACAATTACTAGAATTATATCCGTAACCAGAACAATTACTAGAATTATATCCGTAACCAGAACAATTACTAGAATTATATCCGTAACCAGAACAATTACTAGAATTATATCCGTAACCAGAACAATTACTAGAATTATATCCGTAACCAGAACAATTACTAGAATTATATCCGTAACCAGAACAATTACTAGAATTATATCCGTAACCAGAACAATTACTAGAATTATATCCGTAACCAGAACAATTACTAGAATTATATCCGTAACCAGAACAATTACTAGAATTATATCCGTAACCAGAACAATTACTAGAATTATATCCGTAACCAGAACAATTACTAGAATTATATCCGTAACCAGAACAATTACTAGAATTATATCCGTAACCAGAACAATTACTAGAATTATATCCGTAACCAGAACAATTACTAGAATTATATCCGTAACCAGAACAATTACTAGAATTATATCCGTAACCAGAACAATTACTAGAATTATATCCGTAACCAGAACAATTACTAGAATTATATCCGTAACCAGAACAATTACTAGAATTATATCCGTAACCAGAACAATTACTAGAATTATATCCGTAACCAGAACAATTACTAGAATTATATCCGTAACCAGAACAATTACTAGAATTATATCCGTAACCAGAACAATTACTAGAATTATATCCGTAACCAGAACAATTACTAGAATTATATCCGTAACCAGAACAATTACTAGAATTATATCCGTAACCAGAACAATTACTAGAATTATATCCGTAACCAGAACAATTACTAGAATTATATCCGTAACCAGAACAATTACTAGAATTATATCCGTAACCAGAACAATTACTAGAATTATATCCGTAACCAGAACAATTACTAGAATTATATCCGTAACCAGAACAATTACTAGAATTATATCCGTAACCAGAACAATTACTAGAATTATATCCGTAACCAGAACAATTACTAGAATTATATCCGTAACCAGAACAATTACTAGAATTATATCCGTAACCAGAACAATTACTAGAATTATATCCGTAACCAGAACAATTACTAGAATTATATCCGTAACCAGAACAATTACTAGAATTATATCCGTAACCAGAACAATTACTAGAATTATATCCGTAACCAGAACAATTACTAGAATTATATCCGTAACCAGAACAATTACTAGAATTATATCCGTAACCAGAACAATTACTAGAATTATATCCGTAACCAGAACAATTACTAGAATTATATCCGTAACCAGAACAATTACTAGAATTATATCCGTAACCAGAACAATTACTAGAATTATATCCGTAACCAGAACAATTACTAGAATTATATCCGTAACCAGAACAATTACTAGAATTATATCCGTAACCAGAACAATTACTAGAATTATATCCGTAACCAGAACAATTACTAGAATTATATCCGTAACCAGAACAATTACTAGAATTATATCCGTAACCAGAACAATTACTAGAATTATATCCGTAACCAGAACAATTACTAGAATTATATCCGTAACCAGAACAATTACTAGAATTATATCCGTAACCAGAACAATTACTAGAATTATATCCGTAACCAGAACAATTACTAGAATTATATCCGTAACCAGAACAATTACTAGAATTATATCCGTAACCAGAACAATTACTAGAATTATATCCGTAACCAGAACAATTACTAGAATTATATCCGTAACCAGAACAATTACTAGAATTATATCCGTAACCAGAACAATTACTAGAATTATATCCGTAACCAGAACAATTACTAGAATTATATCCGTAACCAGAACAATTACTAGAATTATATCCGTAACCAGAACAATTACTAGAATTATATCCGTAACCAGAACAATTACTAGAATTATATCCGTAACCAGAACAATTACTAGAATTATATCCGTAACCAGAACAATTACTAGAATTATATCCGTAACCAGAACAATTACTAGAATTATATCCGTAACCAGAACAATTACTAGAATTATATCCGTAACCAGAACAATTACTAGAATTATATCCGTAACCAGAACAATTACTAGAATTATATCCGTAACCAGAACAATTACTAGAATTATATCCGTAACCAGAACAATTACTAGAATTATATCCGTAACCAGAACAATTACTAGAATTATATCCGTAACCAGAACAATTACTAGAATTATATCCGTAACCAGAACAATTACTAGAATTATATCCGTAACCAGAACAATTACTAGAATTATATCCGTAACCAGAACAATGACTAGAATTATAATTATAACCAGAACAATGACTAGAATTATAACAGTAACCAGAATAATTACTAGAATTATATCCGTAACCAGAACAATTACTAGAATTATATCTGTAACCAGAACAGTGACTAGAATTACAATAATAACCAGAACAATGACTATAATTATAACCGTAACCAGAACAATGACTAGAATTATAATAATAACCAGAACAATGACTAGAATTACAACTATAACCAGAACAATGACTAGAATTATAACCGTAACCAGAACAATTACTAGAATTATATCTGTAACCGGAACAGTGACTAGAATTACAATAATAACCAGAACAATGACTATAATTATAACCGTAACCAGAACAATGACTAGAATTATATGATGAATTTGTGAACAGGATGTACAGTATGAGTTTATACCCAACCATCACTAGACCCAGTAGAATTACTTCACACAGTGCCACACTCATTGATAATATTTTCACAAATAACATTGAATACACTAATGTCAGTGGCCTAATGATATGTGACATAACTAACCATCTGCCAGTCTTCACATTGTATGATGACAATTATAAAAATAACAAAACTCCCCAAAAATCTATATAGAAACATACAAGGACAGAAGAAGCAATTAATTCACTCAATTACGACTTAATGGAACAAGACTGGAACATTGTATACAGAGAGAAAGATGTGGATAGAGCGTACAATAGTTTTTTAGAAATATTTAGCACATTATATAACAAAAACTGTCCCATTCGTCGAATCAACTACAAAAATAAATGTATAAAATGTCCATGGTTAACTAAGGGTTTACAAAATGCTTGTAAAAAGAAAAATACTCTATATAGACAATTTATTAAATTAAGGACAAAAGAACGTGAAAACAGATATAAATCATATAAAAATAAATTGACTAATATAATAAGAACTAGTAAGAAATTATACTATAAAAATGTATTAAATGAAAACAAAAATAATATTAAAGGGGTATGGGGTATACTAAATAGTTTAATTAAAGATAAAACAAATAAGAATCCATATCCAGATTATTTTATTGATATGAATGGTGAAAACTTTAATATGCATAATATAGTAAATAGTTTCAATTAATTTTTTGTAAATGTTGGACCAGATTTAGCAGCAATAATTCCTGAGTATGGAAGTAATAAATTGAGTGAGTCATTTATAGACAGGAATGCGAAGACCATCTTTCTCTCTGATGCGAGTGAGACAGAGATTAAAACTATTGTTAATAAATGCAAAAATAAAACATCTACTGATTGTTATGACATAGATATGACACTAATTAAAAAAGTAATAAATAGTATTTCAAAACCTCTAACGTACATAAGCAATGAATCATTTCAGACTGGAATATTTCCAAATAAAATGAAAACTGCAAAAGTAATACCAATGCATAAAAATGGAAACAAGCACATCTTCACAAACTATAGACCGGTCTCTCTGCTACCTCAATTTTCAAAAATTTTAGAGAAATTATTTAATGATAGATTAGAAAAATGTATGGTAACACTTTAGACATTCTATTAAAATATGATATAATAAATGAAAGTCAGTATGGTTTTAGAGCAAAGAGATCAACATCAATGACCATAATTGAAGCTATATATATATATTTTGCTCGAAATAAACTTAATCAATCAATCAAAAAACAATGATTAGAATTATAACTGTAACCAGAACAACGACCAGAATTACAATAATAACCAGAACAATGACTAGAATTACAATAATAACCAGAACAATGACTAGAATTATAATAATAACCAGAACAATGACTAGAATTATAATAATAACCAGAACAATGACTAGAATTACAGCTGTAACCAGAACTGTAAACAAAACCATAATTATAACTATAACAATAACTATAATGAGTACAACAACAATAATGATACAATAACAATAACCATGACATAACCATGTTACATCCATAACAACAACTATAATGATAACCATAACAAAATTGTAACCAAAACTAACTAACTAAATATAAGCATAACTACAATAGCTAATGATAACGATTACGACAATAATTTTAAAGATAACTATAACAATGACTATTACCATAATTGATTATAACTATTACAATAACTATAAGAATTACTAATGACAACTATAATGATTATAACTATAACAACAACAACTACAACAATTACTATGATAACTATAACAATAACTATAATCGTAACAATAACTAATGATAACTATAACAATTACTAATGATAACGATAACAATTATAACAATAACTCTAATGAGATAACTATAACCATAACTAATGATTACAATAACTATAACTACTAATGATAACTATAACTAATTAGCTATAACTAAAACTAATTATAACTATACTAATTAATTATAACTACAACTATAAACATAACTAATGACAATTATAGTGATAACTATAACAATAACTAATGATAACTAACAATAAGTATAACAATAACAATACTTATATCAATAACAATAACCATAAATAAAAATAACTATAACAATAACGATAACTGTAACAATAAATATAACAATCTATACAAGTCAGATGGATTCTGACTGGCTGTCAATACTTTTATCGTTTATCAGCTGAAAGAAAAATATTTCTGAAAGTGATTCCAACAATATCGTTCCTCTGTGTCGTTATCGTTACAGTTGTGCTGCAGAATTCACAATGCTCTTATTCGCTTATTCTCGATTATAACACTTTCTGGTTATAATGATGTTTACAGTGATCTTTCCTGGTGTGAACGGCTCTGAAGAGCAGCAGTCGTACGTTTAGCAGTGTGACTGTAACGGAGCTCAGTAAAACACGTCCTGAACCAGCACACTGTTCTGGACCAGGACTAAATGAGGATGAGTTTGGCTGAATGATCCCTTGAAACACACACACAGATACACACACACACTTGTGTTTCTCCGAATGACAGTAAGTGTGTGTTGAGTTGATGAGATTTGATTTGTGTGAAACTCTGATGAGAGCAGCAGCTTTATCACAGATTATCACAGATTACCGTATGTGTGTGTGTGTGTGTGTGTGTGTGTGTTGCCATCTTTATGTGATCAAACATCTGACAGTCAAAACTCAGCAGCCGATGGACAATGTGAGAAAAACAGCCTCATGAACACAACGAATAATGAAACTGATGAAAATACTGAAAGAGGTCAATGGCAGGGGTGTGTGTGTGTGTGTGTGTGTCTGTGTGTCTCACCTTGTGTGTTTTCAGCCGAACTCTCACTCCTCCATCTCAGAAACCACATGATGCTGTAGCGTTCTCATACCCTACTGCACACACACACAAACACATCAGTATTAGTGGAACATATGTGAAATATTCTTTATATATTCAAAATAGAGTGATTGACTAATGCACCTCACAATCAATAAAGCATCTGTGTGTGTGTGTGTGTGTGTGTGTGTGTGTATAGCGTGCATCTGTTTCTCTGTGTGTACTGTACTTGTTTTGACTATACTTGTAGGGACCAAATGTCCTCACTTATATCGTGAAATACTTTGACAGCCCACCGATGAGGACATTTCACTGGTCCTCGCTAGCTAAAACGTCTTACATATCAGCCAGAAGATGTTGTTGATGTAACATTAACCTGATAGAAAATCAATGGAAGTCTATGCAATATCTCATTAAGATGAGTGAGTGTGTATGTGTGTGGGTATGTGTGTGTGTGTGTATAGCGTGCATCTGTTTCTCTGTGTGTACTGTACTTGTTTTGACTATACTTGTAGGGACCAAATGTCCTCACTTATATCGTGAAATACTTTGACAGCCCACCGATGAGGACATTTCACTGGTCCTCGCTAGCTAAAACGTCTTACATATCAGCCAGAAGATGTTGTTGATGTAACATTAACCTGATAGAAAATCAATGGAAGTCTATGCAATATCTCATTAAGATGAGTGAGTGTGTATGTGTGTGTGTGTATGTATGTGTGTGTGTGTGTGTGTGTGTATGTATGTTACCTGTGGACACTGAGAGCAGTCGGTCTGCAGTATTTCTCTCTGTTCTTGTAATTGTGTGTGTTTGTGTGTGTTTGCCCTCTGGAGCTGCTGATCTTCAGCGTCCTGGTTTTCAGAGCGTCTGCAGAGAGAAAAGACCTTCATTTTCAGACAGAACTCACACACACACACACACAGACTCTCTCTCTCTCTCTCACTCAGACACACACACACACTCTCTCTCTCTCTCTGTCTCACTCAGACACACACACTCACACACACTCACACACACTCACGTTCAAATTCACTGAGAACAAAATCATTTACATAAATGTTCTCTGTTAAATTGTTTTCTCTTTCTATGAGTTTGTGTTTTATCAAAGTTTAGTAGGCAAAAAAGTAGAGAAAAAGAACAAACTATCACACATTTAAGACGTACGTGAAAAGAATCGTGTGCAAAAACAGCGTTTGTGATCCAAATCAGAAACCACAACAATATTCTGACTACGTAAGCGCAGTATTAAATATTTTATTATAAACAATGTAATTACAACTCTCTAATCATCTCTAAATGAAGTTAAATTCAAGTCAATTTTTATATTCACAATACAGTTTAAAAGCAGCTGATGTTAATGCTTATAATATCTTAATATCTTCATGCCTTACAGTGGCGTTATCAAATTGGAGCTGGCCAATTCTGCAATGACATAAATCAAGAAGTTGAGACTTGCCATATAGTATATATCGCTTTATGTAACTACACTGCATGTATGCAGAAAAACTTTATAGGAAGAACTGCAGGATAATATAAACTATCCTGTAAAACCAGCAGCCTACTGTAAAACCAGCAAACGATTATTTCAAGAGGGAAATGTGTAAATATGATGTGTGTGTGCGTGCGTGCGTGCGTGCGAGCGAGCGTGCGTGTGTGTGTGTGAGTGAGTGAGTGAGTGAGTGAGTGAGTGAGTGAGTGAGTGAGTGAGTGAGTGAGTGAGTGAGTGAGTGAGTGAGTGAGTGAGTGAGTGAGTGAGTGAGTGAGTGAGTGAGTGAGTGAGTGAGTGAGTGAGTGAGTGAGTGAGTGAGTGAGTGAGTGAGTGAGTGAGTGAGTGAGTGAGTGAGTGAGTGAGTGAGTGAGTGAGTGAGTGAGTGAGTGAGTGAGTGAGTGAGTGAGTGAGTGAGTGAGTGAGTGAGTGAGTGAGTGAGTGAGTGAGTGAGTGAGTGAGTGAGTGAGTGAGTGAGTGAGTGAGTGAGTGAGTGAGTGAGTGAGTGAGTGAGTGAGTGAGTGAGTGAGTGAGTGAGTGAGTGAGAGTACATGTGTGTGTGTGTGTGTGTGTGTGTGAGTGAGTGTGTGTGAGTACGTGAGTGTGAGTACGTGAGTGTGAACTCGTGTGTTCATATGAAGTCGCTCTCATTCTGTGCTGAACGGGCGAGGCGGTGTGAGGACGCGATGGCTGCACGGAGGTGTTTGTTTGTGTTGGCGTCTCTCAGGTGTCTGGAGTGTCGCTCGCTGCGCGTCTGGCAGGTATAAACAGGTGTGAATGTGGCATTGCGGCGTGTGCAGCAGGAGCAGCGCTGTGTCTCCTCCACTACAGCACTGCTCTGTTCAGCTGTTCAGTCTCACATTGCTTCCCCTGAGCGGAGAGACGTTTCTGATCAAACCTACAGGTTTTAAATCAGACAAAAGCTAAATATCTGTGTGTTTGGTCAAATTCAGGTAAAATGTACTAAGATGCACACAGCAGCTACACTATAAATAATAATACATAATCAAATAAACCACTAGAATGCAATGCAATGCAAGGCACTTAGGGTAAATGTCTTCAAAGTAGAAATGGTTTATTAAAGGGGTCATGTGATGTTGCTAAAAAGAACATTATTTTGTGTATTTGGTGTAATGAAATGTGTTTATGCGGTTTAAAGTTAAAAAAAACACATTATTTTCCACATACTGTACATTATTGTTTCTCCTACGAGTTGCGTTGCATCGCGCCTCGTAAACATAAAACCATGTCTGCATTTGTGATCGGCGAAATGACAAACAACAAGCGCTACTCTACACTGCCCAAAACTTGCGTTTGAATCGTCAGTGGCAAATCCTTTAAATATGAAAACGTACCTTCAGGCTGTGAGTCAGCATTATTTGTCAGCATCATAGACTGTGGTCAGCATGCGCGCCGAAGGGGAAAAGGGAACTGAATTCACCGGAACACCGGCGGCTACTCTCCCAGGATACAGTCCTCATCCTCCATAAAATGCTCTGCACAAATCTGAATATTTGGGTTGAACTGTTCTGGAACAGTGTTGTAAATACAACTTAACCACTGATTTCTAGTTGTGTCCTCTTTTGGAAGACCAAACAAAGTAGTTTCGCTTTCACAACGAAACACAGCGCCTTATATAAATGAGACCTAATAGAATAGAATAGAATAGTATAGAATAGAATAGAATATGTAAGTGCTAGTATTAATTGGTCAGGTGCTGGCAAAAAAGATGTGTATTTAAATGTTTTCTGAAAATGGCCAAAGACTCAGCTGCTGGGATTGAGATAGGCAGGTTGTTCCAGCAGCTGGGAACAGTCCAGGAAAAGGTCCATGCTCTTTGCAACTTTAGGGATCTTATCTATTCACGAACAGCTTGTAACACTCCAAAGAGAAAGGAAAACTTGAAATCGCATCATTTGACCCCTTTAATGTAATACATATTTTTATTCTAATAATCTCAGCATATCTTCAGGACAGAGAGAGATGTTTTCTATAGGTTTTAAATTGATTGGAAAAACAAGTTTCTACACCAAATCAGGCAATAAATATAAATATAAATACAAATTCAGGTCAAATTTGATAAAAGATGCATATTGCATCTTTAAAAACCAATGATAAAATAAAATGATGAAATAAGCATGTAGAGATTGAATGCAATGTAAATCACTTAGGACAAATAAATGTAAATAAACATCCACAAAGTATTACATCTTTTTATTAGAATAATTTCAAAATCTTTAGTTAGTAGTATTAATTATCTTTTTCTTTTACATTTACATTTAGTCATTTAGCAGACACTTTTATCTAAAGCAACTTACAAAGTAGAAGCAATCAGACCAACGAGAGAGCAACAATATACAAGCGCTGTGACAAGTCTCAGTTAGTCTAGCACAGTGCACATAGCAAGGTGTGTTTTATATATATATATATATATATATATATATATATATAAATAAGACCTAA
>NW_015644613.1:24145-29226 GCF_001515625.1 Sinocyclocheilus rhinocerous | reverse complement strand
GTCTGAACTAGCGAGTTTAGGTATATTGGTGCAGCGCCAGTGGTTGTCTTGTAGGCAAGCATCAGTGCCTTGAATTTGATGCGAGCGGCTATTGGCAGCCAGTGTAAACTGATGAAGAGAGGTGTGACGTGAGCTTTCTTCAGCTCGTTGAAGACCACTCTCGCTGCTGCATTCTGGATCAGTTGCAGAGGCTTGATAGTACATGCAGGAAGACAATGGTTCAGTCTGGAGAGAACAAGAGCTTGGACAAGAAGTTGTGCGGTCTGCTCTGATAGGAAGAGTCTAATCTTCCTAATGTTGTATAAGGCAAATCTGCAGGAGCATAGCAGTGATAAGAAAAGCCATGCTTCTGAATGACAGATCCTAATGACGACATGTAGATGGAGAAGAGAAGTGGTCCAAGCACTGAGCCTTGAGGAACCCCAGTAGCAAGAATTTGTGACTTACCAACCTCACCCCTCCGAGACACCCTGAAAGACCTACCTGAGAGATAAGACTTGAACCATTGGAGTGCGGTTCCTAAGATGCCCATCTTTATGAGGGTGGACAGGAGGATCTGGTGGTTAACTGTGTCAAAAGCAGCAGACAGATCCAGCAAGATGAGTACTGAGGGTTTGGAAGCTGCTCTTGCCAGTCTCAGGGCTTCAGTAGTCGAGAGAAGGGCAGTCTGAGTTGAGTGGCCGCTTTTGGTTGCTGTCCATGAGGTTGTTCTGTACAAGAAACATAGAGAGTTGGTTGAACACAACTCGCTCAAGTGTCTTTGCAATAAACGGAAGAAGGAATACCGGTCTGTAGTTTTCTAAAAGCGCTGGATTTAGAGAGGGTTTCTTAAGCAGTGGAAGTATTTATGGTTATGAAGTTTTTGTCAGTTTGTGGTGTGGAGAACTGGTCGCTGATGGTTCGTGTTTTATTTATGAAGAATGTTGCAAAGTCATCAGCAGTATGAGTTGATGAAGGAGGGTGTGGAGGAGGACAAAGAAGAGAAGAAAAGGTTTTGAATGTTTTGAGTGGAGCAAAGAATGTCAGTAGCAGTGTTTGTGTCCAGTGCTGAAAACTGAGAGGGTGGAGGAGGTGAGGATGAGACCATAGAGGATAGGCGAAAGGGAGAGAGTGAGCGTAGGTTACACTGAAAGGTGACCTGCGGAGGAGTGTGTCCGGAGTCAGTGTGAGGTTAGAAGTGATGAGGAAGTGGTCTGAGGTGTGCAACGGCGTAACTAAAGTGTTGTCAGTTGAGCAGTAGCGTGTGTAGAGAGTGTTTTGATTTGCGCCATGTCCTCTCTGCAGCCCTGAGTTTAGAGCGATGTTCACGGAGAACATCAGACAGCCAGGGGGCAGGGGAGGTGGTGCATGCTGGTCTGGATGAAAGGGTGCAAAAGTTGTCTAAGCAAGATGTTAGAGTGGAGCAAAGAGTGTCTGAGGTCCAGTTGGTTACCTGATTTGTGAGTAGCCATAGTAGACACTCGCTTGAGATCAAATGAGGTGAGCAGAGTGTTGAAGTCAGCAGCCTGGGGTTTTTCTAGGTGGATGTTGAAGTCACTGAGCAGTACCAGAGGAGTACCGTCCTCAGGGAAGTTTGAGAGTAACACATCCAACTCAACTAAGAAGTTACCCAGTTTTGAAAACAAAAGAAGTCTGTGATCAGTTCCTGTTTAGATAGGTGCACTCTAAAGAGGAATTTCTACACTATAAATAAAACTTTCTATTTCAAAACTTCACATTTACAGTTTTTGCCCGTTGCTTGAACACTATAGACACATGGCAGAGGAGGTGGTGCATGCTGGTCTGGATGAAAGGGGGCAAAAGTTGTCTAAGCAAGATGTTAGAGTGGAGCAAAGAATGTCAGTAGCAGTGTTTGTGTCCAGTGCTGAAAACTGAGAGGGTGGAGGAGGTGAGGATGAGACCATAGAGGATAGGCGAAAGGGAGAGAGTGAGCGTAGGTTACACTGAAAGGTGACCTGCGGAGGAGTGTGTCCGGAGTCAGTGTGAGGTTAGAAGTGATGAGGAAGTGGTCTGAGGTGTGCAACGGCGTAACTAAAGTGTTGTCAGTTGAGCAGTAGCGTGTGTAGATAAGGTCCAATTGGTTACCTGATTTGTGAGTAGCTATAGTAGACACGCTCTTGAGGTCAAATGAGGCGAGCAGAGTGTTGAGGTCAGCAGCCTGGGGTTTATCTAGGTGGATGTTGAAGTCACGTTGCTTGTGTGTAGAGTTTTGACACAATGAGCCAAATTTAGCAAAACGTGTGTAAGCAATAGGCAAAAACTGTAATTCACTGTTACTTCTTGTAATTATTTGTGAAATTTTACTTGAGATTTCTAAGCGAAAACTGTTTCAGTGAATATAACCTGTGTTTTTTATTCATTAACCATATGTGAGCTCATGCATTACTCCCATTGAAATAACCAACTAACTCAATTCACGTCAAAACACATGAGCAACTCAAACTGAACCTGGATTCTGTCAGGAGATTCTGACCGACATGAGCTGCATCTTCCATTGGTTTTGCATATATAAAAATATAAAATATTAATTGCATTCGTTTTTCTTTTGTAATTCGCTTTGGATAAAAGTGTGTGCTGAATGCATGAATAACAGCCTACCACATTAACTGAATGTCTGTTCCAGCTATGTGATTGTGCCAGTTAATGGGTTGGTCTGATTTGAGTGAACTCGTCTCAGGTCCGACACTGGATCAGCGAGTGCTAAGCAAGAGGATGATGAGGAGGCGGTCAGAAATCAGTTTGAGCCAATTACAGCTGGATGAGTGACGAGCTGCTGTAATCTCTAATTACTTCAATCAATTTAAGAGCAGCGCCACTCATCTGAGGAACTATTAGGAGCAGCGCGAGTGTGTGAGACGCTAAAGTGGGTTATTTGCCGCCCATGTGTGTGTGTGTAGGCAGTGATATATAGGTTGGAGGATCCAGAGTTTGTGGGGTGCAACAAAGACCAGAGATGAGTTCGGCCCATTTGGGTCGGCCCAGTTTCTTAAAGTGGGACTGTGCTCCACTACCTGAGCTCTCCTCTGAGAGACGTGTGTGTGTGTGTGTGTGTGTGTGTGTGTGAGTGTGAGTGAGTGAGTGAGTGAGTGAGTGAGTGAGTGAGTGTGTGTGTGTGTGTTATGTGTAATATATCAGTGGTGACAGGCTGAGAGAGATGTGTCTGCTTCTTTATTAGAATGTGTAATTGATTTACTGACCCTTGTATGGGCCATAAGACACCATCATTAGTCACAGAGTAGGAGTTACAACGTTTGCATGGTGTGTGTGTGTGTGTGTGTGTGTGTGAGTGTGTGATTGTGTGTGTGTGTGTGTGAGAGAGAGTGTGTGAGTGCGGGTGTGTGTGTGTGTGTGTGTGTGTGAGAGTGTATGCGCGAGAGGCCAAACGCTAATGACGTGCAGGACACAAGCACGTACTCTGAGCAAAACGTTTCTCCACACAACACAGAACATGCATGCGTTTCATCGCAGCGGGTGTTTTATCAGTGATGGATTCTTTTTGAGGCTCTTAAAAGCATGACATTATCTGCTGCTGCCGTTCATGAGCGAGCGCTCACATTACAGACGTGTTCAAGATGTAAAGATTACTGTCAGTGCTCCCAACAGATGATCTAAATACATATATTAGAAATTACGTTACTTGCTAAAAGTTTGGAATAACTAACTAAGATTAATGTTTGTGAAAGAAGTCTCTTCTGCTCACCAAGGCTACATTTATTTGGTCATAAATACAGTAAAACAGTGAAATATTATTATAATGTAAAACAGCTGTGAATCTCTGTTAAACTGTAATTTATTTCTGTGATGCGCAGCTGTATTTTCAGCATCATTACTGCAGTCTTCAGTGTCACATGATCTTCAGAAATCATTCTAATATGCTGATTTGCTGCTCGAGAAACATTTCTGATTATTATCAATGTTGAACACAGTTGTGCTGCACAATATTGTTGTGGAAACTGTGATACATTGAACAGAAAGTTTGAAAGAACAGCATGAGGTGAGGTGAGTGTGAGTGCTAACGGGAAGAGACGAGTGCAGCGGTCCGAGCGTCCTGCAGACTTCAGCTCCGCCCCGTCAGGTCACGTGACCCCTGACCCCTCGACGAGTGTCTTCAGGTGAGCTGAACCCTGCAGGCAGCAGCGCTGAGACACGCACTAACACACACACATCAGTGTTAGTCATCACGGCTTTCCTTCGAATCTGCATTTAAATTCCTGAACATCATCACTGCTCTGTATATTTTCTCATCTTTGCTTTCTGTCCTAGTTCATGCACATTTTTTGCACAGCTCACCTGAATGCAGCTATGCTGTAAATGTTTCAGAAATACTAGACTTAGAAAAGGGGTAAAAAATTATTACACGTTTTCTGAAAGGTTCAAATATGGCAATGAGCCATTATCTAATTAAATATGCACTAATTTGCATACATTACCAGCAGATAAATCTGAACACTGAATAAAGCCAGAATGAAAATTTTTGTTTGCTTTTGTTGTCATATTATAGTTAAAGGTTTTTCCAGAGAGGATTTTGGATTTCTCTTTTTATCACTACATAAATCAGAAAATACTGATACTGAAATACTGGAATAAAACGTTGTAAAATTACAGGCAAATGTTAAATGAACAAACCTCTCAGTAAACCCCTTCAGACTATAGACTGGAATAAAACTGTAAAATCTGGTGAATATAAGTGCTGAAAGAACATTTACAGATGCAAATGGATAAAGTGTAATAAAATAAACAGCTGAAAGTGTGTTTTTGGATGTTTCCTTTCCACTAGTCTGAAACAACACATCTCGACCAGTGCATGAGAAACATGTTTCTGCCTGTATGTCTTGCCTTAAAAACTAAAAAAAATCTAGCTTAATGAAGTTTGTAATTAATTATTTTGATGAGTTGAAATAATGGAAAAAACTTATGACACCATGATTTACTGACGATATAATTTTTACAAAACTCAGAAGAGAGACAGACAGACGCAGATCTGCTCCGTCATGAATGAATCCTGCAGTATGTGCTGAATGAAACCAGAACAATTATAACACACACACACACACTCACTCACTCACACACACACACACACA